>NC_069509.1:83621403-83691428 GCF_027579735.1 Bombina bombina | reverse complement strand
TGCAGCAAAAGACTGCTCACTGTTCCCCCAACTGAAGTTAATTCCTCTCAACAGTCCTGTGTGGAACAGCCATGGATTTTAGTAACGGTTGCTAAAATCATTTTCCTCATACAAACAGAAATCTTCATCTCTTTTCTGTTTCAGAGTAAATAGTACATACCAGCACTATTTTAAAATAACAAACTCTTGATTGAATAATAAAAACTACAGTTAAACACTAAAAAACTCTAAGCCATCTCCGTGGAGATGTTGCCTGTACAACGGCAAAGAGAATGACTGGGGTAGGCGGAGCCTAGGAGGGATCATGTGACCAGCTTTGCTGGGCTCTTTGCCATTTCCTGTTGGGGAAGAGAATATCCCACAAGTAAGGATGACGCCGTGGACCGGACACACCTATGTTGGAGAAATGAAGCATTTTCAGCCCCCGCAAGCCTAACAGCCCACAGGGAAAAAGTCAAATTTTTTAAGGTAAGAAAAAATGATTGATTCAAATGCATTATCCCAAATATGAAACTGACTGTCTGAAAATAAGGAATGTTGAACATCCTGAGTCAAGGCAAATAAATGTTTGAATACATATATTTAGAACTTTATAAAAAAGTGCCTAACCATAGCTTAGAGTGTCACAGAAAATAAGCTTACTTACTTACCCCAGGACACTCATCTACATGTTGTAGAAAGCCAAACCAGTACTGAAACGAAAATCAGCAGAGGTAATGGTATATATATATATAAGAGTATATCGTCGATCTGAAAAGGGAGGTAAGAGATGAATCTCTACGACCGATAACAGAGAACCTATGAAATAGACCCCGTAGAAGGAGATCATTGCATTCAAATAGGCAATACTCTCCTCATATCCCTCTGACATTCACTGCACGCTGAGAGGAAAACCGGGCTCCAACCTACTGTGGAGCGCATATCAACGTAGAATCTAGAACAAACTTACTTCACCACCTCCATAGGAGGCAAAGTTTGTAAAAACTGATTTGTGGGTGTGGTGAGGGGTGTATTTATAGGCATTTTAAGGTTTGGGAAACTTTGCCCCTCCTGGTAGGAATGTATATCCCATACGTCACTAGCTCATGGACTCTTGCTAATTACATGAAAGAAATATGCAGGGGTCAGCGATAGCGGGGGCGGCAGAATAGGGGTTAATAAGTGTAAGGTTAGGGGTGTTTAGACTCGGGGTACATGTTAGGGTGTTAGGTGCAGACGTAGGAAGTGTTTCCCCATAGACAACAATGGGGCTGCGTTAGGAGCTGAACGAGGCTTTTTGCAGGTGTTAGGTTTTTTTTCAGCTCAAACAGCCCCATTGTTTCCTATGGGGGAAATCGTGCACGAGCACGTTTTTGAGGCTGGCCGCGTCCGTAAGCAACTCTGGTATCGAGAGTTGAAGTTGCGTTAAATATGCTCTACGCTCCTTTTTTGGAGCCTAACGCAGCCATTCTGGGGACTCTCAATACCAGAGTTATTTTAAAGGTGCGGCCAGAAAAAAGCCAGCGTTAGCTACGCGGGTCGTTACCGACAAAACTCTAAATCTAGCCGTAAGTTTGAAATATATTTTTTTAATTATTAGTTGTAAAAACAACTTTGTAATTTAATTTCATTATTTACTTTGCTGCCTTTTCTAATTAAAACTTGTGGATTTTCCCATTTTGAGAATTGGAAGCACACACTGCCGATTTCACAAGCTTAAAGGGACAGTCTAGGCCAAAATAAAGTTTAATGATTCAGATAGAGCATGTAATTTTAAACAATTTTCCAATTTACTTTTATCACCAATTTTGCTTTGTTCTCTTGGTATTCTTAGTTGAAAGCTTAACCTAGGAGGTTCATATGCTAATTTCTTAGACCTTGAAGCCCACCTCTTTCAGATTGCATTTTAACAGTTTTTCACCACTAGAGGGTGTTAGTTCACGTATTTCATATAGATAACACTGTGCTCGTGCACGAGAAGTTATCTGGGAGCAGGCACTGATTGGCTAGACTGCAAGTCTGTTAAAAGAACTGAAAAAAGGGGCAGTTTGCAGAGGCTTAGATACAAGATAATCACAGAGGTTAAAAGTATATTATTATAAATGTGTTAGTTATGCAAAACTGGGAAATGGATAATAAAGGGATTATCTATCTTTTAAAACAATACAAAATTCTGGTGTCTTCTATATATCTGTCCCTAACTGGCCTCTGCAGAAGTAACATTATATTGTGAAATAGTGAAAGGTTTACTAACAAATTGACAATGGCTAGCCTTATCTACTCCAATAAGTCCTGATAGGCTTTTCTACATAAGGAAAATGGTTGGGGGAAATGTGGTCATTAAAACACAATTAGCAAACTGTGTTAATTTATTCAGAAAACATTCACATGACTGGTTTCTTAATTTATTTCAATCACAGTGTGTTTTATGGCCGTTTAAACAGTAATAGTTTGACTAAAAGCATTTTTGCTAAGACACCCGTATTGCAAAAAGGCATATTTAAAAAGGAAATGTATAGATGTGCATTTAAATTATGTCTGGAATTTTCTATTTTTATTAATACTACTAATAATTTTAAAAATGTACTTACACACTACTGTCCGTCAATGACATAGTATCGGCATCACTTGACATACTCTGTTGCTCACTATCATTGGCACTTGTGGCAGGTGCTAAAGCATAGCCAGTATTGACGTAGTAAGGGTTAACCGGTTCTCTCCATGTGCTAGGCCTGTTAGAAAAAAAAACAAATAAAGTTATGCCCTATTATAAACATCTGTTTTCCAAAGTATTTTTTAAAAAAAAAATTATTTCTGTCTTCTAGGTATTTTCAGCAGTAACAAAAATATAAAATACTAAAAGTCCTTTTCTGTAGGTGTCAGTACTTTATACTTCAGTGTAAATTATACATGCATCTAGATTAATATAATCCCATAAAGGCTTTAAAAATATCTTAAAAATATGAACATTTCTATAGTGAAAATGACAAATCTGTACCAGAATGAATACTGAGAACTCAACTAAAGATTTTAGAAACCAAATGAAAAAAAATAAAATAAAAAAATAGAAAGTAATATAACTTCTAAGCATAAAAATCCAGTGCGTCTCCTTTTGAACAGCAAAGACACTGTTTCCAGTGCTTCAGGGCCCTTCAAATGCCCGGTCTCATGAATTACCTTTATATTGCCAATATACAAGTTGTGGGCATGCCTGAAGCCAATCCAAAATCAATAAGTGAGAAATGTATAGGACAAGTGTGGATGCCAATGGAAAACACAGTAGGCAGAAGGGCATTTGATGCTTTTGGAAGAAAAAACAACCTATGCTTACCAGATAAATTCCTTTCCTTCCGGATAGGGAGAGTCCACGGCTTCATTCCTTACTGTTGGAAAAACTATACCCAGGTTTCAGAGTACACTGAATGAATAACGGGAGGGAACAAAAATGGAAGAGGCGGACCCTATTCTGAGGGCACCACAGCCTGCAAAACTTTTCTCCCGAAAGCTGCTTCAGCCGAAGCAAAAACATCAGACTTATAACATTTTGAAAAAGTATGTAAGGAGGACCAGGTAGCCGCCTTACAAATCTGATCCATAGAGGCCTCGTTTTTAAAGCCCCAAGAGGAAGCCACTGCTCTAGTGGAATGAGACGTTTTGTTCTCAGGAGGATGACGTCCCGCTGTATTGTAAGCTAAGCGGATGACACTCCTTAAACAAAAAGATAGGGAAGTCAAAGTAGCCTTCTGCCCCTTACGCTTCCCCCAATAGACAACAAAAGAGGAAGATTGTCTAAACTCCTTAGTAGCCTGAAGATAGAACTTCAAGGCGCGAACCACATCCAAATTATGAAGCGTTCCTTCGATGAAGGAGGATTAGGACACAAGGAAGGAACCACAATCTCCTGATTGATTTTGCGATCTGACACAACCTTAGGAAGAAAACCTAATTTAGTACGTAAAACTGCCTTATCTGCATGAAAAATCAGATAAGGGGGCTCGCATTGCAAAGCAGAGATCTCAGAAACTCTGCGCGCAGGGGCAATAGCCAATAAAAAGAGAACCTTCCAAGATAACAATTTAATGTCAACGGAATGCAGAGGCTCAAACGTAACCTTTAGCAAAACCCGAAGAACAAGATTTAGGTTCCAAGGAGGAGCCCCAGAGCTAAACACAGGTCTGAACCTAATCAGAGCCTTAACAAAGGACTGCACGTCTGGAAGCTCAGCCAGTCTCTTGTGCAATAAAACAGATAGGACTGAAATCTGTCTCCTCAGGGAACTAACATCAAGGCCCTTCTCCAGCCCATCCTGGAGAAAAGATAAGATCCTGGCAACCTTAACTCTGTGCCAGGAAAACCCACGCTCTTCACACAAGAATAAGTAGGTCCTCCACACCTTATGGTAGATACGCAGAGTAACTGGTTTACGAGCTTGAATAAGAGCATCAATGACACTCTAAGAGAAACCTCTCTTGGCTAGGACTAAGTGGTCAATCTCCACACAGTCAGCCTCAGAGAATCTAGATTTTGATGAACAAATGGACCTTGTATCAGCAGGTCTCTGTGACAAGGTAACTTCCATGGCGAAGAAGAGGACATCCCCACTAGATCCACAAAACACGATGGAGCATCAGGATTACTGATACCCGCTCCTGCTTGATGTGGGCCGCCACTCAAGGAAGAAGCGGTAATGAAGGAAAAAGATATACGAGTTTGAACCTTCAGGGCACTGCTAGTGCTTCTATTAGATCTGCTTGGGGATCCCTCGACCTGTACCTGGGTAGTTTGGTATTGAGATGGGACGCCATGAGATCAATCTCCGGCGTCCCCCACACGCTGCAAATCTCTGTAAACACCTCAGGATGGAGAGACCATTCCCCTGGATGGAAGGATTGCCTGCTGAGAAAATCCGCCTCCCAGTTGTCCACACCCGGAACAGAGAACAACTGTGGGCCTCTGCCCACTCTAGAATCTGAGATACTTCCTTCATCGCCTAAGGAACTTCACGTTCTCCCCTGATGGTTGATGTAAGCCACCGAGGTTATATTGTCTGATTGGAATCTGATAAACTGGGATGAACCCAGAAGTGGCCAAGGGTTCAAAGGCCTTGAAAATTGCCCGTAGTTCGAAAATATTGATCGGGAGGGAGGACGACTCCTGAGTCCACAACCCCTGTGCCTTCCTGGCACCCCAAACAGCTCCCCATCCGGATAGGCTTGCATCCGTAGTCACAATCTCCCAGGATGGTCTTAAGAAGCATGTCCCTCAGGACCGTTAATCTAGACAGAGCCACCAAGAGAGCGATTCTCTCGACCGGCTGTCTAATACAATATGTTGAGACAGATCTGAATGACCGCCGTTCCACTGTCTCAGCATGCACAGTTGTAAAGGTCCGAGACGGAACCTGGCAAAAGAAATGATGTCCATGCAGGATACCATGAGACCAATCACCTCCATACACTGAGCCACAGAGGGACTCAAGGAGGTCCAGAGGGCAAGACATGTCGAAGTCAGCTTGCAACGTTTCTGGTCTGTTAGAAATATCCTCATGGATATTATGGAGTCTATTATAGTACCCAGGAATTCCACCCTGGTACTTGGGATAAGAGAATTTTTTTCCAAGTTTATCTTCCATCCATGTGATTGAAGAAGACTGAGAAGGGCCTCCGAGAATTCTTCCGAAAGACGAAAGGATGGTGCTTGCACTAGAATATTGTCCAAGTATGGGGCTACTGCAATACCCTGAGTTCTGGCCACGGCTAGAAGAGCCCCCAGAACCATTGTAAAGATTCTTGGAGCAGTAGCTAGGCCAAACGGAAAGGCAATGAACTGGAAGTGCTGGTCCACGAATGCAAACCTCAGGGACTGAAAGTGTTCCCTGTGGATTGGAACATGAAGGTAAGCGTCCTTCAGATCTATAGTGGTAACAAACTGGCCTTCCTGAATTAAAGGAATGATGGACCTTCTACCCACGGATCCTGTACATCCTTGAACCAGGCGTCTGGAAAAAAAAAAAGACAGTCTGCCCCCTACACGATCCAATCCTGGATCAGGGGTCGTCCCTTCATGCCGATTTGTTTTCGGTGGGCTTCTTATTCTGTTTGGGTTTATTCCATGACTGAGCCGGCTTCCAAGTACTCTTGGGTTGCTCGGGCATGGAGGAGTAATTGTTGTCGTTGGGATTTGTCAGAACAAAAGCAACAGAAATTAGAAGATTGTCGTCCCTTAGACTTATTCTTCTTATCTTGCGGTAGGAAGGCACCCTTGTCTCCGGTAACTGTAGAAATAATGGGAGTCCAGGCCTGGAGCAAATAAAATCTTTCCCTTGAAGGGAAGAGAAAGGAGTCTGGACTTAGAAGTCATCTCCACAGACCAAGACTTCAACCAGAGCGCCCGACGGGCTAGAACCGCTAAGACCAGAGGCCTTTGCATTTAGGCAAATAATATGCATTTTGGCATCACAGATAAAAGAATTAGCATTTCTCAGAGCTTTAATTCTGTCTTGAATATCCTCGAGGGGAGACTCCACCTCAATGAGTTCTGCCAAAGAATCACACCAGTAGGTAACCGCTCCGGAAACCGCGGCAACTGCAGCCGCCGGTTAAAACAAAAATCCTGTATGTTGAAACATCTTTCTCAGAAAGGTTTCCATTTTCTTATCCATCGGCTCTCTGAACGAAGAACTATCCTCAAGAGGTATAGTAGTACGTTTAGCAAGCGCAGAGACCATCAACCTTAGGAATGGAGCCCCACAAATCCAGTTGAGAGTCCGGGACCGGGAACAACTTTTTAAAAGTAGACGAGGGGGAAAAGGAAGAACCAATTATTTCCCATTCATTCTTAATCATCTTCGCCATCTTAACCTGCACCGGAAAAGTCAAAGGAACTTTCCTGTCTGGAACCTCTAACCTAGACAGAACCTCCTTTAATAAAAAACGCAAGTGCTCAATTTTAAATCTAAAGGACGGTTCCTCCACAGCAGAAAGCTTAGGAGCAAAGGACTGCCGTTTGTAAATGTGCGGCAAAGTCCCCAGGAAGAAGGCCCCCTCCGCATGGAGGATTAGATGTGCTACGAGGGACTAAGAGCCTTAGCAGGCTTGTCTCCCTTCTTAGACTTTATAACAGTGTTAAGGCATGTGGAACATAATTGCGTGGGCGGGAAAACCACGGCCACCTCACAATATAAACAGGTATGATTTAGTAAAGAAGGAGCAACTTCTAACATGTCAGAGTCCTCTATAGCTCAGGTTATACCCACAGGAGGACACAAATAAAAATGTTTTTTTATTATAGAAAATTGCACCTTTATACTCCCAATGGCTGGGGCACTCACCACCTCCTAGACAGTTAACAGAGGAAACGCTCTCCTCAGGTTCAAGTCTCAGCCGGAATGGAGGAAATGAACATAGACCACACCCGGTCACATGGAGTGCAAGACAGTACTTCCCCTGTTATTAGAAGTACAGCAAGTAATAGGAGCTGAGAAACTTGTTTAGGCACTTTAAGTCTAGAATTGGGCAAAACGTGCCCCCCTTCTTTGGGACCACGAAAAGGTTTGAATAATACCCCAGACCTCTTTCTGCTAGAGACTGGGACGATTACTCCGAGAGAGGAGAGATCCCTCACGTACCCTAGGAAGGCATCTCTCTTCTCTGGACTTGATATGTTTGACAGGAGGAACCTGCCTCTGGGCAGATGGGTCTTGAACCCTATCTTGTAACCCTGGGCTATGACCTCCAGAACCCAAGGGTTTTGAACGTCTGTCATCCAGGCCTCCGCAAAAAGAGAAAGTCTGTCCCCTATGCGATCCAGAGACGGATTGGGGCCGTCCCTTCATGCCGATTTTGTCTCGGTTGGCTTCTTGCTCTGCTTGGATTTGTTCCAAGAATTAGCAGGCTTCCAAGATCCTTTGGACTGCTCTGACTTTGCGGCAGGCTGCTGGCGCTGAGACTTGTCTGCACGAAAGGGACAAAAGGCTTATTCTTCTTATCCTGTGGCAGGAAAGCACCCTTGCCACCCGTGACCGTGGATATGATAGAATCCAGGCCGGGACCAAAAAGAACCTTCCCTTTAAACGGGAGGGAAAGTAATATATACTTGGAAGTCATGTCAGCAGACCACGACTTTAACCACAGAGCTCTACGGGCTAATACAGAAAAACCTGATGTCTTAACATTCAGGCGAATAATCTGCATATTCGAATCACAGATGAACGAATGAGCTACCCTTAAGGCCTTAATTCGTTCCTATATCTCCTTGAGGGGAGTCTCCACCTCGACCATAGCTGAGAGAGCATCACACCAATAGGTAGCAGCACCAGCCACCGAAGCGACCGCCGATGCCGGTTGAAAAACGAACCCCGTGAGTTGGAACATCTTCCTCAACATGGACTCCAACTTTTTATCCATGGGCTCCTATAACGAAGAACTATGCTCGAGCGGGATAGTCGTTCTCTTAGCAAGCGTGGAGATAGCACCATCCACCTTAGGAATGGCCCCCCACAGCTCAAGCTGCGAGCCCGGAACGGGAAACAGCTTTTAAAAAGAGGTAGAAGGAGAAAAGGACAAACCAAGCTTCTCCCACTCATTCTTAATAATATTAGCCATTTTAATGGGGAACAGGAAAGTCTGAGGCACCAACATGTCCTCATAAACCCTATCTAGCTTAGGAATCGACAATTCCTCCAGAAGTTTCGGTTCAGGAACCTCCAGCGTAGCAAGCAACTCTTTCAGCAGAAAGTGCAAATGCTCCATCTTAAATTTAAAATCTGGCTCCTCCGCAGACGGAGGTCTAGAAGTGGCCGATTCCGAACCAGAAAGAAAGTCCTCCGAAGACTCGGTGTCGTCCTCATCAGTTGATAATCTGTCCAGTGGAGTAGATGACCCCTAGGACGGAAAGCTATGTTTCACCTTTCGCTTAGCAGGGCGTGGTAAGGCAAAAGGACGTAGAAACTGTCGTTTGTAACTGATCAGCGAAATCTGGCGGCCAAAAGGCCCCTCCCGCGGGAGGATAAGTAGTGCCCTGGGGAGCTGAATGTGCAATCGGAGACGAGTGTAGGGAACGCACCTCTCGAGACGGAGAACCCTCAGAGGTGGACAGCTCAGTTGTACTAAATATCTTGTTCTTTTTAGATATTGCAATTTTATTGAAGTATGTGGAAAAGAGTTGAGCAGGCGGATCAACCGGAACCTCCTCACAATAGACACTGTTAAAGGGACACTGAACCCAAATGTTTTCTTTTGTAATTCAGAAAGAGCATGCAATTTTAAGCAACTTTCTAATTTACTGATATTATCATTTTTTCTTCGTTCTCTTGCTATCGTTATATGAAAAAGAAGGCATCTAAGCTTTTTTTTGGTTTCAGTACTCTGGACAGCACTTTTTTATTGGTGGATGAATTTATCCACCAATCAGCAAGGACAACACAGGTTGTTCACCAAAAATGGGCCGGCATCTAAACTTACATTCTTGCATTTCAAATAAAGATACCAAGAGAATGAAGAAAATTTGATAATAGGAGTAAACTAGAAAGTTGCTTAAAATTTCATGCTCAATCTGAATCACGAAAGAAAAATTTGGGGTACAGTGTCCCTTTAGCTAAAGAGGGAGTATCCTCTAACATATCAGAGTCCTATATAGCTTACGCCTTTATTGCAGACTAGATCGAATTTAAGTGGCACCTTTATATCCCAATAGTCGGGGCACTCACCACCTCCTAATGACCCGGACCACAGAGAAACAGCTTTGTCTCTTCCAACCGCCGGTCAAGAAAGAGGAAGTTAAAGATGCCATACCCGGTCACATGCAGGACCACCACTGCACTAGAGCGAAAACATGCCAGAAAGATCTGCATCAATCTCTCACTAAGAAAATTACTGTTCCCACACTGACAGAGCCTCATCTCACACATGACGCAGCATAAAAACACAACAGTATTATGCATACCCCCCCCCCCGTTCAATAACCCCCTTTCCGAGGGTATTACCCTTAATTCGATACAGATAAATGAGACACACTGTGACACTGTCTTTTTACGTTATCATATATGTATAAATGAAACTATCTTACCAGAATCTACGCCGTGGAACAGGAACACGGCCTTTCAAGTGTGACAGGGTAGTAGCATCGCTCCTGACATGGACTTGAGAGCAGAAAAGCAGGCAGCAAAACTCATCAACGCCTATTGCTTATGGAGCTGTTAATCTGAGTCGGGATGGGTTCGCAGAAAGACTCTCCCTGCATCTCCAGACTCTAACTTTCACCCATGCTCTCACTGAGAGGCTGACAGGACTACTTAAAACTCCAGTCCCATTTCGAAGAGTACTACCCTCCATAAGAGACTACTCTTAATCTTCCGACACTTCTCTGCCAACCTCCTGTGACAAAAGGCAAAGAATGACTGAGGGATGAGGGGAGTGGGGGAGGTATTTAAGCCTTTGACTGGGGTGGTCTTTGCCTCCTCCTGGTGGCCAGGTTCTAAAATTCCCACAATTAATGAAGCAGAGGACTCTCCTCCCATTAAGATGGAAATTAACTTTTAAATAATAAAAATTCTCTGCAATCCTTTAATGTATAAATCTAGCACTAAGCTAATGTTATAAAATTCTGCACTATGTGCAGAATTATATAACATTAGTTTGTAAGTTTACTGTCCCTTTAAATAAATGATAAAGCAAAAAAAAAAAAGACACAGAAATAGTCAAGTCTAAGAAGGGTTTCCTCTATACCTGCCAGTGGGTATATACCCTAACTAGTTGCTTCCACTAGCACAGTTGAAAATGAGTTTGAAATTGCTTTTATGTTTATGTATTACTTTGTGCTGATGTGTCTCAAAGTACCTAAAACCTCTAACTCATAGTCTGTTAGTCTACTACAATTTATAACAATGAAATTGTCCCAAGGATATATTTGTTTTCCATTTTCATAAAACTATTCAGATTAGTGTTTTTTCTCTTATTTTATCCATTATTTAGTACAACAGATACTTCATTACTAAACAGAAACAAGTCTAAGAACTCTATACCATCATTAAAGGGATATAAAATAGTCTCTTTCTTGTATTAAAAAAGCACTAAAGTAGTTGGTTATACTTAATAGAAATCATTCAAATATGTATTCATCGTTTTAAAAGGATTTTACATGTTTTTTTTTTTTAACTTCATTTGTGTAGCCTCAATTATTTCCAACCACAGCCCTACAAGTGGGATTGGGTCTTTACAGGAAGGCTTATCAAGCTTGATGTCATACACCTTCTAGAGTAACTTTAACTTGGTGTTTAGTGACAACAAGAGAAACCTTACGTTTGTTTTGCTCATGCTCAGAAGAGGCAGAATGAAAACTTAAGTTCAAAAGATGTCTGCTCTTGTCTCGCTGAGGGCATGAGCTACACTGAGAAACTATAAGTGCTCAATTGGCAAGAAAGCAAGTACATTGTTTGTTGTTTCTTTTTATGTTTACTTTGATTTAACATTTGATTTTACTAAAGGAGCACGGTATAATATCCCTTTAATGTTGTCAATAAAAACATATACAGTATATGGGTCCATTTCATACACTGTAAACATGTTCTTACTTATTTGTCCTGATGTGGTATAATTGTTTTAAGTGATGAAACATCACATGCAATCCATAAATAGTCTGATTACCAATCTAAGCCATAACATTTTGCTTAACATGTATCGTATCCAAGTGATATGCTCAACTCTTAGTAACTGACTGCTGCAAATAAAAAGCAATATGCTTTGGTGAACTATTACAGAGACCTTATTTAACATAAATCATTCAACCCAGTGGTTTAAATTAATTTTATGAACTTAAAGGGACACTAAACCCAAATTTTGTCTTTAATGATTTAGATAGAACATGCAATTTTAAGCAACTTTCTAATTTACTCCTATTATAAATTTTTCTTCATTCTCGTGCTCTCTCTATTTAAAAAGCTGTATTGTAAAGGTTAAGGGCCGGCCCATTTTTGGTTGAGAACCTGGGTTATGCTTGCTTATTGGTTTGCTAACTGTATCCACCAATAAGCAAACGCTATCCATGGTGCTGAACCTGAAATGGGCTGGCTACTAAGCTTTAAATTCCTACTTTTTAAATAAAGATAGCAAGAGAGCAAATAAAAATTGATAATAGGAGTAAATTAGAAAGTTGCTT
Organism: Bombina bombina; assembly: GCF_027579735.1. Classification (NCBI taxonomy): domain Eukaryota; kingdom Metazoa; phylum Chordata; class Amphibia; order Anura; family Bombinatoridae; genus Bombina; species Bombina bombina. The sequence goes on along the minus strand of NC_069509.1, from coordinate 83,679,296 downwards.
AAAACTGCACGCTCTATCCGAATCATTAAAGAAAAAAAACATAATTTATGCTTACCTGATAAATTCCTTTCTCCTGTAGTGTAGTCAGTCCACGGGTCATCCATTACTTATGGGATTATATCTCCTCCCTAACAGGAAGTGCAAGAGGATCACCCAAGCAGAGCTGCTATATAGCTCCTCCCCTCTACGTCATACCCAGTCATTCGACCGAAACCAAACGAGAAAGGAGAAACTATAGGGTGCAGTGGTGACTGGAGTATAATTTAAAATTTAGACCTGCCGTAAAAACAGGGCGGGCCGTGGACTGACTACACTACAGGAGAAAGGAATTTATCAGGTAAGCATAAATGATGTTTTCTCCTGTTAAGTGTAGTCAGTCCACGGGTCATCCATTACTTATGGGATACCAATACCAAAGCTAAAAGTACACGGATGACGGGAGGGACAGGCAGGATCTTTACACGGAAGGAACCACTGCCTGTAGAACCTTTCTCCCAAAACCAGCCTCCGAAGAAGCAAAAGTGTCAAATTTGTAAAATTTTGAAAAAGTGTGAAGTGAAGACCAAGTTGCAGCCTTGCAAATCTGTTCAACAGAGGCCTCATTCTTAAAGGCCCAAGTGGAAGCCACAGCTCTAGTAGAATGAGCTGTAATCCTTTCAGGAGGCTGCTGTCCAGCAGTCTCATAGGCTAAACGTATTATGCTACGAAGCCAAAAAGAGAGAGAGGTAGCAGAAGCTTTTTGACCTCTCCTCTGTCCAGAATAAACGACAAACAGGGAAGAAGTTTGACGAAAATCCTTGGTTGCCTGTAAATAAAATTTCAGGGCACGGACGACGTCCAGATTGTGCAGAAGTCGTTCCTTCTTTGAAGAAGGGTTAGGGCACAATGATGGAACAACAATTTCTTGATTGATATTCTTGTTAGTGACTACCTTAGGTAAGAACCCAGGTTTAGTACGCAGAACTACTTTGTCTGAATGAAAAATCAGATAAGGAGAATCACAATGTAAGGCCGATAACTCAGAGACTCTTCGAGCCGAGGAAATAGCCATTAAAAACAGAACTTTCCAAGATAACAGCTTGATATCAATGGAATGAAGGGGTTCAAACGGAACACCTTGCAAAACGTTAAGAACTAAGTTTAAGCTCCACGGCGGAGCAACAGTCTTAAACACAGGCTTGATCCTAGCCAAAGCCTGACAAAAAGCCTGAACGTCTGGAACTTCTGACAGACGTTTGTGTAAAAAGATAGACAGAGCTGAGATCTGTCCCTTTAACGAACTAGCAGATAAGCCCTTTTCTAAACCTTCTTGTAGAAAAGACAATATCCTCGGAATCCTAACCTTACTCCATGAGTAACTCTTGGATTCGCACCAATATAAGTATTTACGCCATATTTTATGGTAAATTTTCCTGGTAACAGGTTTCCTAGCCTGTATTAAGGTATCAATCACTGACTCCGAGAATCCCCGCTTTGATAGAATCAAGCGTTCAATCTCCATGCAGTCAGCCTCAGAGAAATTAGATTTGGATGTTTGAAAGGACCCTGAATCAGAAGGTCCTGTCTCAGAGGCAGAGACCATGGTGGACAGGACGACATGTCCACTAGATCTGCATACCAGGTCCTGCGTGGCCACGCAGGCGCTATTAGAATCATCGATGCTCTCTCCTGTTTGATCCTGGCAATCAATCGAGGAAGCATCGGGAAGGGTGGAAACACATAAGCCATGTTGAAGACCCAAGGTGCTGTCAGAGCATCTATCAGTACCGCTCCCGGGTCCCTGGACCTGGATCCGTAACAAGGAAGCTTGGCGTTCTGGCGAGACGCCATGAGATCCAGATCTGGTTTGCCCCAATGATGAAGCAGTTGGGCAAACACCTCCGGATGAAGTTCCCACTCCCCCGGATGAAAAGTCTGGCGACTTAGGAAATCCGCCTCCCAGTTCTCCACGCCTGGGATGTGGATCGCTGACAGGTGGCAAGAGTGAGACTCTGCCCAGCGAATTATCTTTGAGACTTCCATCATCGCTAGGGAACTCCTTGTCCCTCCCTGATGGTTGATGTAAGCCACAGTCGTGATGTTGTCCGACTGAAACCTGATGAACCTCAGAGTTGCTAACTGAGGCCAAGTCAGAAGAGCATTGAAAACTGCTTAATTCCAGAATGTTTATTGGAAGGAGTCTCTCCTCCTGAGTCCATGATCCCTGAGCCTTCAGGGAATTCCAGACAGCGCCCCAACCTAGCAGGCTGGCGTCTGTTGTTACAATCGTCCAATCTGGCCTGCTGAAGGGCATCCCCCTGGACAGATGTGGCCGAGAAAGCCACCATAGAAGAGAATCTCTGGTCTCTTGATCCAGATTTAGCATAGGGGACAAATCCGAGTAATCCCCATTCCAATGACTTAGCATGCACAATTGCAGCGGTCTGAGATGCAGGCGTGCAAAAGGAACTATGTCCATTGCCGCTACCATTAAGCCGATTACCTCCATGCATTGAGCCACTGACGGGTGTTGAATGGAATGAAGGACACGGCAAGCATTTAGAAGTTTTGATAACCTGTCCTCTGTCAGGTAAATTTTCATTTCTACAGAATCTATAAGAGTCCCTAAGAAGGGAACTCTTGTGAGTGGTAATAGAGAACTCTTTTCTACGTTCACCTTCCACCCATGCGACCTTAGAAATGCCAGAACTAACTCTGTATGAGACTTCGCAGTCTGGAAACTTGACGCTTGTATCAGAATGTCGTCTAGGTACGGAGCTACCGCTATTCCTCGCGGTCTTAGTACCGCTAGAAGAGAGCCCAGAACCTTTGTAAAGATTCTTGGAGCCGTAGCTAACCCGAAGGGAAGAGCTACAAACTGGTAATGCCTGTTTAGGAAGGCAAACCTTAGATACCGGTAATGATCCTTGTGAATCGGTATGTGAAGGTAGGCATCCTTTAAATCCACTGTGGTCATGTACTAACCCTTTTGGATCATAGGTAAGATTGTCCGAATAGTTTCCATTTTGAACGATGGAACTCTTAGGAATTTGTTTAGGATCTTTAAGTCCAAGATTGGTCTGAAGGTTCCCTCTTTCTTGGGAACCACAGATTTGAGTAAAACCCTTGTCCGTGTTCCGACCGCGGAACTGGTTGGATCACTCCCATTAGTAAAAGGTCTTGTACACAGCGTAGAAACGCCTCTTTCTTTATCTGGTTTGCTGACAACCTTGAAAGATGAAATCTCCCTTTTGGAGGAGAAGCTTTGAAGTCCAGAAGATATCCCTGAGATATGATCTCTAACGCCCAGAGATCCTGGACATCTCTTGCCCAAGCCTGGGCGAAGAGAGAAAGTCTGCCCCCCACTAGATCCGTTTCCGGATCGGGGGCCCTCACTTCATGCTGTCTTTCTGGCCTGCTTGCCCTTGCTCCAGGACTGGTTAGGTTTCCAGCCCTGTCTGTAGCGAGCAACAGTTCCTTCCTGTTTTGGAGCGGAGGAAGTTGATGCTGCTCCTGCCTTGAAGTTACGAAAGGCACGAAAATTAGACTGTTTAGCCCTTGGTTTGGCCCTGTCTTGAGGCAGGGCATGGCCCTTACCTCCAGTAATGTCAGCGATAATTTTTTTCAAACCGGGCCCGAATAATGTCTGCCCTTTGAAAGGTATGTTAAGCAATTTAGATGTCACATCGGCTGACCAGGATTTAAGCCACAGCGCTCTACGCGCTTGAATGGCGAATCCGGAGTTCTTAGCCGTAAGCTTAGTTAAGTGTACTACGGCATCAGAAATAAATGAATTAGCTAGCTTAAGGACTTTAAGCTTGTCTATAATCTCATCCAATGGAGCTGAGCTAATGGTCTCTTCCAGAGACTCAAACCAGAATGCCGCCACAGCCGTGACAGGCGCAATGCATGCAAGGGGTTGTAATATAAAACCTTGTTGAACAAACATTTTCTTAAGGTAACCCTCTAACTTTTTATCCATTGGATCTGAAAAAGCACAGCTATCCTCCACCGGGATAGTGGTGCGCTTAGCCAGAGTAGAAACTGCTCCCTCCACCTTAGGGACCGTCTGCCATAAGTCCCGTGTGGTGGCGTCTATTGGAAACATTTTTCTAAATATAGGAGGGGGTGAAAAAGGCACACCGGGTCTATCTCACTCCTTGTTAACAATTTCTGTAAGCCTTTTAGGTATAGGAAAAACGTCAGTACACGCCGGTACCGCAAAATATTTATCCAGCTTACATATTTTCTCTGGAATTGCAACCGTGTTACAATCATTCAGAGCCGCTAAAACCTCCCCTAGTAATACACGGAGGTTCTCAAGTTTAAATTTAAAATTTGAAATGTCTGAGTCCAGTTTACTTGGATCAGATCCGTCACCCACAGAATGAAGCTCTCCGTCCTCATGTTCTGCCAATTGGCTCTAATATTATCAGCGCACTCTGTTCTTACCCCAGAGTGATCGCGTTTACCCCTAAATTCTGGCAATTTAGATAGTACTTCAGTCATAACATTAGCCATGTCTTGCAAAGTGATTTGTAAGGGCCGCCCTGATGTACTTGGCGCCACAATATCATGCACCTCCTGAGCGGGAGGCGAAGGTACTGACACGTGAGGAGAGTTAGTCGGCATAACTTCCCCCTCGTTGTCTGGTGAAATTTTCTTTACATGTACAGATTGGCTTTTATTTAAAGTAGCATCAATGCAATTAGTACACAAATTTCTATTGGGCTCCACATTGGCCTTTAAACATATTGCACAAAGAGATTCATCTGTGTCAGACATGTTTAAACAAATTAGCAATGAGACTAGCAAGCTTGGAAAATACTTTTCAAATAAATTTACAAGCAATATAAAAAACGTTACTGTGCCTTTAAGAAGCACAAAAAACTGTCACAGTTGAAATAACAATGAACCAACTTAGTTATAGCAACCAAATTTTTACAGTAAATGCATTAAGTTAGCAAAGGATTGCACCCACCAGCAAATGGATGATTAACCCCTTAGTACCCAAAAAACGGATAACAATTTATATAAACGTCTTTATCACAGTCAAAACACGCTCTCACAGGTCTGCTGTGAGTGATTACCTCCCTCAAAACTAGTTTTGGAGACCCCTGGGCTCTGTAGAGACGTCCTGGATCATGGAGGAAGAAATAGGAAGACTGTGACTGAATTTTTACTGCGCAATAAAGCGCTAAAATAGGCCCCTCCCACTCATAATACAACAGTGGGGAAGCTCAGTAAACTGATTTTATTCATAAACAAACGACAGCCATGTGGTAAAAATCATGCCCAAAAAGTTTTATCACCAAGTACCTCAGAAAAAAACGATTAACATGCCAGTAAACGTCTTTTAAAAATAAAAATTATGAAATGTTATTAATAAGCCTGCTGCTAGTCGTTTTCACTGCAGTGGAGGCTCAAATATAACTTAAATGTATACAGTATTTTCTTAGTGAAGTTCCATTCCCTAGAAATACCTCAGTGTAAACATACATACATATCAGCCTGATACCAGTCGCTACTACTGCATTTAAGGCTGCACTTACATTACATCGGTATTAGCAGTATTTTCTCAGTCAATTCCATTCCTTAGAAAATAATATACTGCAACATACCTCCTTGCAGGTGAACCCTGCCTGCTGTCCCCTGTTCTGAAGTTACCTCACTCCTCAGAATGGCCGAGCACAGCAAATGGATCTTAGTTACGACCGCTAAGATCATACACAAACTCAGGTAGATTCTTCTTCTAATGCTGAAGAAATAAAAACTAAGTTTAACAACCACAGTCCTCTCACACGTCCTATCTATTAGTTAGGTGCAAGAGAATGACTGGGTATGACGTAGAGGGGAGGAGCTATATAGCAGCTCTGCTTGGGTGATCCTCTTGCACTTCCTGTTAGGGAGGAGATATAATCCCATAAGTAATGGATGACCCGTGGACTGACTACACTTAACAGGAGAAATTGGGGTTAGTGTCCCTTTAAGAAAAGTGACAGAGTATTGTTATTTTTTTATAAAGGATAATCAAAAGCTCAAATTGTTCATTATCAATTACTTTTAACTTTTTTTTTTATGTTTGCCTGTAGGGGGCCCCATTAAATAAATCATATGTATCAGTATTTCCCAAGAGGGAAAATGCTTCATTAACCCCTTAAGGACCACAGCACTTTTCCATTTTCTGTCCGTTTGGGACCAAGGCTATTTCTACATTTCTGCGGTGTTTGTGTTTAGCTGTAATTTTCCTCTTACTCATTTATTGAACCCACACATATTATATACCGTTTTTCTCGCCATTAAATGGACTTTCTAAAGATACCATTATTTTCATCATATCTTATAATTTACTATAAATTTTTTTTATAAAATATGAGGAAAAAATGGGGGGGGGGGGGGGGAAACACACTTTTCCTAACTTTGACCCCCAAAATCTGTTACACATCTACAACCACCAAAAAACACCCATACTAAATAGTTTCTAAATTTTGTCCTGAGTTTAGAAATACCCAATGTTTACATGTTCTTTGCTTTTTTTGTAAGTTATAGGGTAATAAAAACAAGTAGCAATTTGCTATTTCCAAACCACTTTTTTTCAAAATTAGCGATAGTTACATTGGAATACGGATATCTTTTAGGAATCCCTGAATATTCCTTGACATGTATATATATATATATTTTTAGAAGACATCCCAAAGTATTGATCTAGGCCCATTTTGGTATATGTCATGCCCCCATTTCACCGCCAAATGTGATCAAATAAAAAAAAAAATTGTTCACTTTTTCACAAATTCTATCACAAACTTTAGGTTTCTCACTGAAATGATTTACAAACAACTTGTGCAATTGGCGTTGCTTTTTGGTAATTAGAAGGCCACTAAATGCCGCTGGGCACCACACATGTATTATGCCCAGCAGTGAAGGGGTTAATTAGGGAGCTTGTAGGGTTAATATTAGCTTTAGTGTAGTAGACAGCCCAAAGTATTGATCTAGGCCCATTTTGGTATATTTCATGCCACCATTTCACCGCCAAATGCGATCCAAAAAAAAAAAAATCGTTCACTTTTTCAAAAACTTTAGGTTTCTCACAGAAATTATTTACAAACAGCTTGTGCAATTATGGCACAAATGGCTGTAAATGCTTCTCTGGGACCCTCTTTGTTCAGAAATAGCAGACATATATGGCTTTGGAATGCTTTTGGTAATTAGAAGGCCGCTAAAAGCTATTGCGCATCACATGTGTATTATGTCTAGCAGTGAAGGGGTTAATTAGGTAGCTTGTAGGGAGCTTGCAGGGTTAATTTTAGCTTTAGTGTAGAGATCAGCCTCCCACCTGACACATCACACCCCCTGATCCCTCCCAAACAGCTCTCTTTCCTCCCGCACCCCACAATTGTCCCCACCATCTTAAGTACTGGCAGAAAGTCTGACAGTACTAAAATAAAAGGTTTTCTTTTTTTTTTTTATAGCCATATTATGCTGTGTAGGATACACCCTTAGCCCCCAACCTCCCTGCCAGTACCCAGTTTACCATAAAATGTGTTTCCCCCCTATTTTCTGTAGTGTAGCTTCCCCCCCCCAAATGCCAACCCCCCACCCCCTCCCAGATCCCTTAGATCCCAATTTCCTCCCTCCCACTTTAGTTTTAAAAATGTTCCATAGTGTAGCTGTTCCCCCCGCTCCCGCCCCGTGCACGCGCCCACCCGGCTCCCACCCACCAACGATCACAGCCATCAATGTCCGATGTATAGAGGGCCACAGAGTGGCACTCTCTGCATTGGATGGCTAAGAAGTGTTATTGCAGGATGCCTCGATATCGAGGCATCACTGCAACAACATGAAAGCGTCTGGAAGCGATCGCTTCCACCACTTTCAAAGACCATCGACGTATGGGGTACGTCGTCGGTCAACTGCATTTTTTTGCAGGACATACCCCATACGTCGTTGGTCATTAAGGGGTTAAAAGGGAAAGTAAACAATTTGAGATTGTAAAAGGGACACTGCTATAAAATTTGCTTCCCCTTAAAGGGACAGTAAACCTCTTGTGATTTTTAGATAAAACATTTAGTTATGCATAACGTACCAGCTTTGCAATTTATTTTCATTATTTATTTCAGCCTTATGTAATGTAGCTCTGAAAATTGAGCAATTTCTAATTCTCAGATATTGAAATGAACCCTGCTGACTTCTCAAGGCTAACCCTGCTACTTATATTCCCTAATTGGCTTTAACCAATAACAAGAGCAAAACATTTATACTAACTTTATGAGTGGTTAGCCTTGTCTACAGAGTCAACCCCATATTGTTTCCCCTATTAAGGCAAATGGTTGCTATTAATAAATAACTGTAGAAAAAAAGGATGTCCATATGTTTTTAAAACTTGGCTCATATGCTATTCTATAGCAACACAACAGAAATATATGGCAATTACAATGTGTTTACTGTCCCTTTAATGTGTTTTTCAAATTACTCTTTATACCTACTGCAGAGTATTAAATGTATGGCAGATTGTGATTTCATTTTTATTTCTGTATTTGAAATAGCTGTTTTTTTCATTAAACCTATCTCCTAGGACATGCCCATTACAATGGTCTGAGCCTGCAAGTAAGCGAAAAGGGAAAGTGATGGGATAGAGCTAAGAATAGCTGAGAGGTGAAAAACATAATTTATGCTTACCTGATAAATTCCTTTCTTCTGTTGTGTGATCAGTCCACGGGTCATCATTACTTCTGGGATATAACTCCTCCCCAACAGGAAATGCAAGAGGATTCACCCAGCAGAGCTGCATATAGCTCCTCCCCTCTACGTCACTCCCAGTCATTCGACCAAGAATCAACGAGAAAGGAGAAACCAAGGGTGAAGTGGTGACTGGAGTATAATTTAAAAGATATTTACCTGCCTTAAAAAACAGGGCGGGCCGTGGACTGATCACACAACAGAAGAAAGGAATTTATCAGGTAAGCATAAATTATGTTTTCTTCTGTTATGTGTGATCAGTCCACGGGTCATCATTACTTCTGGGATACCAATACCAAAGCAAAAGTACACGGATGACGGGAGGGATAGGCAGGCTCATTATACAGAAGGAACCACTGCCTGAAGAACCTTTCTCCCAAAAATAGCCTCCGAAGAAGCAAAAGTGTCAAATTTGTAAAATTTGGAAAAAGTATGAAGCGAAGACCAAGTTGCAGCCTTGCAAATCTGTTCAACAGAGGCCTCATTCTTAAAGGCCCAAGTGGAAGCCACAGCTCTAGTAGAATGAGCTGTAATTCTTTCAGGAGGCTGCTGTCCAGCAGTCTCATAGGCTAAACGAATTATGCTACGAAGCCAGAAGGAGAGAGAGGTAGCCGAAGCCTTATGACCTCTCCTCTGACCAGAGTACACGACAAACAGGGAAGACGTTTGTCGAAAATCCTTAGTTGCCTGCAAGTAGAACTTGAGGGCACGAACTACATCCAGATTGTGTAGAAGACGTTCCTTCTTTGAAGAAGGATTCGGGCACAGGGAAGGCACCACGATCTCTTGATTGATGTTCCTGTTAGTGACTACCTTAGGTAAGAACCCAGGTTTTGTACGCAGAACTACCTTATCTGAATGAAAAATCAAATAAGGAGAATCACAATGTAAAGCTGATAACTCAGAGACTCTCCGAGCCGAAGAAATAGCCATTAAAAATAACACTTTCCAAGATAACAACTTTATATCAATGGAATGAAGGGGTTCAAACGGAACTCCTTGTAGAACGTTAAGAACAAGGTTTAAACTCCATGGCGGAGCAACAGTTTTAAACACAGGCTTGATCCTAGCTAAAGCCTGACAAAAGGCCTGGACGTCTGGATTTTCTGACAGACGCCTGTGTAACAAGATGGACAGAGCTGAGATCTGTCCCTTTAATGAACTAGCCGATAAACCCTTTTCTAAACCTTCTTGTAGAAAGGACAATATCCTAGGAATCCTAAACTTACTCCAGGAGTAACCTTTGGATTCGCACCAGTATAGGTATTTACGCCATATCTTATGGTAAATCCTTCTGGTAACAGGCTTCCTAGCCTGTATCAGGGTATCAATAACCGACTCAGAAAAACCACGTTTTGATAAAATCAAGCGTTCAATTTCCAAGCAGTCAGCTTCAGAGAAGTTAGATTTTGATGTTTGAATGGACCCTGTATCAGAAGGTCCTGTCTTAGAGGTAGAGACCAAGGCGGACAGGATGACATGTCCACTAGATCTGCATACCAAGTCCTGCGTGGCCATGCAGGCGCTATTAGAATCACTGATGCTCTCTCCTGTTTGATTTTGGCAATCAATCGAGGAAGCAGCGGGAAGGGTGGAAACACATAAGCCATCCCGAAGTTCCAAGGTGCTGTCAAAGCATCTATCAGAACCGCTCCCGGATCCCTGGATCTGGACCCGTAGCGAGGAAGTTTGGCGTTCTGGCGAGACGCCATGAGATCTATCTCTGGTTTGCCCCAACTTCGAAGTATTTGGGCAAAGACCTCCGGATGAAGTTCCCACTCCCCCGGATGAAAAGTCTGGCGACTCAAGAAATCCGCCTCCCAGTTCTCCACTCCCGGGATGTGGATTGCTGACAGGTGGCAAGAGTGAGACTCTGCCCAGCGAATTATCTTTGATACTTCCATCATTGCTAGGGAGCTTCTTGTCCCTCCTTGATGGTTGATGTAAGCTACAGTCGTGATGTTGTCCGACTGAAACCTGATGAACCCCCGAGTTTTTAACTGGGGCCAAGCCAGAAGGGCATTGAGAACTGCTCTCAATTCCAGAATGTTTATTGGCAGGAGACTTTCCTCCTGATTCCATTGTCCCTGAGCCTTCAGAGAATTCCAGACAGCGCCCCAACCTAGTAGGCTGGCGTCTGTTGTTACAATTGTCCAGTCCGGCCTGCTGAATGGCATCCCCCTGGACAGATGTGGCCGAGAAAGCCACCATAGAAGAGAGTTTCTGGTCTCTTGATCCAGATTCAGAGTAGGGGACAAGTCTGAGTAATCCCCATTCCACTGACTCAGCATGCACAATTGCAGCGGTCTGAGATGTAGACGTGCAAAGGGTACTATGTCCATTGCTGCTACCATTAAGCCGATCACCTCCATGCATTGAGCTACTGACGGGAGTTGAATGGAATGAAGGACACGGCATGCATTTAGAAGCTTTGTTAATCTGTCTTCTGTCAGATAAATCTTCATTTCTACAGAATCTATAAGAGTCCCCAAGAATGGAACTCTTGTGAGAGGAAAGAGAGAACTCTTCTTTTCGTTCACTTTCCATCCATGCGACCTTAGAAATGCCAGAACTAACTCTGTATGAGACTTGGCAGTTTGAAAGCTTGAAGCTTGTATCAGAATGTCGTCTAGGTACGGAGCTACCGAAATTCCTCGCGGTCTTAGTACCGCCAGAAGGGCACCCAGAACCTTTGTGAAGATTCTTGGAGCCGTAGCCAATCCGAATGGAAGAGCTACAAACTGGTAATGCCTGTCTAAGAAGGCAAACCTTAGATACCGGTAATGATCTTTGTGAATCGGTATGTGAAGGTAAGCATCCTTTAAATCCACTGTGGTCATGTACTGACCCTTTTGGATCATGGGTAAGATTGTCCGAATAGTTTCCATTTTGAACGATGGAACTCTTAGGAATCTGTTTAGGATCTTTAAATCCAAGATTGGCCTGAAAGTTCCCTCTTTTTTGGGAACCACAAACAGGTTTGAGTAAAACCCTTGTCCTTGTTCCGACCGCGGAACCGGATGGATCACTCCCATTAATAACAGATCTTGTACACAGCGTAGAAACGCTTCTTTCTTTATCTGGTTTGTTGACAACCTTGACAGATGAAATCTCCCTCTTGGGGGAGAGAATTTGAAGTCTAGAAGGTATCCCTGAGATATGATCTCTAGCGCCCAGGGATCCTGAACATCTCTTGCCCAAGCCTGGGCGAAGAGAGAGAGTCTGCCCCCCACTAGATCCGGTCCCGGATCGGGGGCCCTCGATTCATGCTGTCTTTGGGGCAGCAGCAGGTTTCCTGGCCTGCTTGCCCTTGTTCCAGGACTGGTTAGGTTTCCAGCCTTGTCTGTAACGAGCAACAGCTCCTTCCTGTTTTGGTGCAGTGGAAGTTGGTGCTGCTCCTGCTTTGAAATTCCGAAAGGGACGAAAATTAGACTGTCTAGCCTTAGCTTTGGCTTTGTCTTGAGGCAGGGCGTGGCCCTTACCTCCTGTAATGTCAGCGATAATTTCTTTCAAACCGGGCCCAAATAAAGTTTGCCCCTTGAAAGGTATATTAAGTAATTTGGACTTAGAAGTTACATCAGCTGACCAGGATTTTAGCCACAGCGCCCTACGTGCCTGAATGGCGAATCCTGAGTTCTTAGCCGTAAGTTTGGTTAAATGTACTACGGCCTCCGAAATGAATGAATTAGCTAGTTTAAGGACTCTAAGCCTGTCCGTAATGTCGTCCAGCGTAGCTGAACTAAGGTTCTCTTCCAGAGACTCAATCCAAAATGCTGCCGCAGCCGTAATCGGCGCGATGCATGCAAGGGGTTGCAATATAAAACCTTGTTGAACAAACATTTTCTTAAGGTAACCCTCTAATTTTTTATCCATTGGATCTGAAAAAGCACAGCTATCCTCCACCGGGATAGTGGTACGCTTAGCTAAAGTAGAAACTGCTCCCTCCACCTTAGGGACCGTTTGCCATAAGTCCCGTGTGGTGGCGTCTATTGGAAACATCTTTCTAAATATTGGAGGGGGTGAGAACGGCACACCGGGTCTATCCCACTCCTTAGTAACAATTTCAGTTAGTCTCTTAGGTATAGGAAAAACGTCAGTACTCGCCGGTACCGCAAAGTATTTATCCAACCTACACAATTTCTCAGGTATTGCAACAGTGTTACAATCATTAAGAGCCGCTAAAACCTCCCCTAGTAATACACGGAGGTTCTCCAATTTAAATTTAAAATTTGAAATATCTGAATCCAATCTGTTTGGATCAGAACCGTCACCCACAGAATGAAGCTCTCCGTCCTCATGCTCTGCAAGCTGTGACGCAGTATCAGACATGGCCCTAGTATTATCAGCGCACTCTGTTCTCACCCCAGAGTGATCACGCTTGCCTCTTAGTTCTGGTAATTTAGCCAAAACTTCAGTCATAACAGTAGCCATATCTTGTAATGTTATCTGTAATGGCCGCCCAGATGTACTAGGCGCCACAATATCACGCACCTCCCGGGCGGGAGATGCAGGTACTGACACGTGAGGCGAGTTAGTCGGCATAACTCTCCCCTCGCTGTTTGGTGAAATTTGTTCAATTTGTACAGATTGGCTTTTATTTAAAGTAGCATCAATACAGTTAGTACATAAATTTCTATTGGGCTCCACCTTGGCATTGGAACAAATGACACAGGTATCTTCCTCTGAATCAGACATGTTTAACACACTAGCAATAAACTTGCAACTTGGTTACAATCTTATTTAACAAAAACGTACTGTGCCTCAAAGAAGCACTAAACGATTAAATGACAGTTGAAATAATGAACTGAAAAACAGTTATCGCATCAATCCTTGAAAAACAACACAACTTTTAGCAAAGGTTTGTTCCCATTAGTAAAGTAACAATAATTAAATTTGAAACATAAAAATTACAGAGCAACGTCTTTTAATCACAGTCAATATATAAGTCTCACAGCTCTGCTGAGAGAATCTACCTCCCTCCAAGGAAGTTTGAAGACCCCTGATTTCTGTTAGAGATGAACCGGATCATGCAGGAAATACAAGAGTAACTGACTGGAAATTTTTGATGCGTAGCAAAGAGCGCCAAAAACGGCCCCTCCCCCTCACACACAGCAGTGAGAGAGAAACGAAACTGTCACAATTAAAACAAGCAAACTGCCAAGTGGAAAAATAATGCCCAAACATTTATTCACTCAGTACCTCAGAACATGCAAACGATTCTACATTCCAGCAAAAACGTTTAACATAATAAATACCTATTAAAAGGTTTAATGTACTTTTAACAGAGTAATTCCAGTGAAATACCATCCCCAGAATACTGAAGTGTAGAGTATACATACATGTCATTATAACGGTATGGCAGGATTTTCTCATCAATTCCATTCAGAAAATAAAAACTGCTACATACCTCAATGCAGATTCATCTGCCCGCTGTCCCCTGATCTGAAGCTTTTACCTCCCTCAGATGGCCGAGAAACAGCAATATGATCTTAACTACTCCGGTTAAAATCATAGTAAAAAACTCTGGTAGATTCTTCTTCAAACTCTGCCAGAGAGGTAATAACACGCTCCGGTGCTATTGTAAAATAACAAACTTTTGATTGAAGTTATAAAAACTAAGTATAATCACCATAGTCCTCTCACACATCCTATCTAGTCGTTGGGTGCAAGAGAATGACTGGGAGTGACGTAGAGGGGAGGAGCTATATGCAGCTCTGCTGGGTGAATCCTCTTGCATTTCCTGTTGGGGAGGAGTTATATCCCAGAAGTAATGATGACCCGTGGACTGATCACACATAACAGAAGAAATAAAGGGCCCAAATATGATAATAAAATATATAATATAATTAGTAAAAAATAGTAAAAAGTAGTAAAAAATGTGTGTTAGCGCCACAAATGAATAAAATGCAGCAATAAAAAATATGTTTAAAAAGAACCAAATAGATAATATTCTACAATATCTCTCAAGAAGGTAAAATGAGCAATACCATAAACCATCCGATATTGCTAGTGAAGCCTAACAAATGAAATGGATATATTGGATCAAGTAATAGAATTTATTAAATGACAATATATGAATATTCTAACAATTAATACTAGATAAAATAAAGTGTGATGCCGGCATCAATAAAAACAGAATTTATGTTTACCTGATAAATTACTTTCTCCAACGGTGTGTCCGGTCCACGGCGTCATCCTTACTTGTGGGATATTCTCTTCCCCAACAGGAAATGGCAAAGAGCCCAGCAAAGCTGGTCACATGATCCCTCCTAGGCTCCGCCTTCCCCAGTCATTCGACCGACGTAAAGGAGGAATATTTGCATAGGAGAAATCATATGATACCGTGGTGACTGTAGTTAGAGAAAATAAATCATCAGACCTGATTAAAAAACCAGGGCGGGCCGTGGACCGGACACACCGTTGGAGAAAGTAATTTATCAGGTAAACATAAATTCTGTTTTCTCCAACATAGGTGTGTCCGGTCCACGGCGTCATCCTTACTTGTGGGAACCAATACCAAAGCTTTAGGACACGGATGATGGGAGGGAGCAAATCAGGTCACCTAGATGGAAGGCACCACGGCTTGCAAAACCAAAAAACTCTGAGCCATCTCCGTGGAGATGTTGCCTGTGCAACGGCAAAGAGAATGACTGGGGAAGGCGGAGCCTAGGAGGGATCATGTGACCAGCTTTGCTGGGCTCTTTGCCATTTCCTGTTGGGGAAGAGAATATCCCACAAGTAAGGATGACGCCGTGGACCGGACACACCTATGTTGGAGAAATAAGTATTCTAAACTACAAAGATAATAACAATGATTAATTAATAATAGACAATGTATGATTAATACTGGATAGAAGGCAATAGAGTTAATAAAATTAGGTAAGGTGTACAGACAAAAGTAACCAGTAAATGTATCAAATAGGATTATAGAACGTATGTTGGAAACCTGTATCCTTTAGGGCTTTCCTAACAGTGTTGTATAACAGTAAGGTGATCCGTATACAGGTTCAAGTTTATTCTCTGGTTCCTGATGGTAAACTAACGAGTGTGGAACTCGAATCACTGATGTGGAAAACTGATCATTTCTCCGTAAACCTGTTCCTGAACTGTGGTCTGTCCAGCACAATGAGTGTTCAGCGTCTTAGGCAAACTGTTTAGAACAATGTTTCCTCGCTGTGGTGGAATCAGATCTGGGTTAAAGTTCAAAGTAGTTCCATTCAGATATACCTCTATTCTTGAGGCATTAATTTTAACCCGGTATTCAGACAAATGATCAATAAGGTGGGTCCGTATGAGTAGGTCCTGGAACAGGGATTACACATACAGAGACAGCTCAAAATAATGTTTCAGAACTGCTCAATGTACCTGTCCTATCTACTAACGATACCACACCGAGGGTTGAATTGATAAGTATCCAAGGTAAGTAAGCAAAAACATAATTTATGCTTATCTGATAAATTTATTTCTCTTGTGGTGTATCCAGTCCACGGATCATCCATTACTTGTGGGATATTCTCCTTCCCAACAGGAAGTTGCAAGAGGATCACCCACAGCAGAGCTGCTATATAGCTCCTCCCCTAACTGCCATATCCAGTCATTCGACCGAAACAAGCCGAGAACGGAGAAACCATAGGGTGCAGTGGTGACTGTAGTTTAAATTAAAATTTAGACCTGCCTTAAAAAGACAGGGCGGGCCGTGGACTGGATTACACCACAAGAGAAATAAATTTATCAGGTAAGCATAAATTATGTTTTCTCTTGTAAGGTGTATCCAGTCCACGGATCATCCATTACTTGTGGGATACCAATACCAAAAGCTAAAGTACACTGATGAAGGGATGGACAAGGCAGGCTTAAATGGAAGGAACCATCGCCTGTAGAACTTTTCTCCCAAAAATAGCCTCCGAAGAAGCAAAAGTATCAAATTTGTAAAATTTTGAAAAGGTATGAAGCGAAGACCAAGTCGCCGCCTTGCAAATCTGTTCAACAGAAGCCTCATTTTTAAAGGCCCAGGTGGAAGCCACAGCTCTAGTAGAATGAGCTGTAATCCTTTCAGGGGGCTGCTGTCCAGCAGTCTCATAGGCTAAGCGTATTACGCTCCGAAGCCAAAAAGAAAGAGAGGTTGCCGAAGCTTTTTGACCTCTCCTCTGTCCAGAGTAAACAATAAACAGTGTAGATGTTTGTCGAAAATCTTTAGTAGCTTGTAAGTAAAACTTTAAAGCACGGACCACGTCCAGATTATGTAAAAGGCGTTCCTTCTTTGAAGGATTAGGACACAATGATGGAACAACAATCTCTTGATTGATATTCTTGTTAGAAACTACCTTAGGTAAAAACCCAGGTTTTGTACGCAGAACTACTTTATCTGAATGGAAAATCAGATAAGGAGAATCACATTGAAAGGCAGATAACTCAGAGACTCTCCGAGCCGAGGAAATAGCCATCAAAAACAGAACTTTCCAAGATAGAAGTTTGATATCAATGGAATGAAGGGGTTCAAACGGAAGCCCTTGAAGAACTTTAAGAACCAAGTTTAAGCTCCATGGGGGAGCAACAGGTTTAAACACAGGCTTAATTCTAACCAAAGCCTGACAAAAAGCTTGAACGTCTGGAACTTCTGCCAGACACTTGTGCAAAAGAATAGACAGAGCAGAAATCTGTCCCTTTAAAAAACTAGCTGATAATCCTTTTTCCAAACCCTCTTGGAGAAAGGACAATATCCTAGGAAACCTAACCTTACTCCATAAGTAATTCTTGGATTCACACCAATAAAAGGTATTTACGCCATATCTTATGGTAGATTTTCCTGGTGACAGGCTTTCGTGCCTGTATAAGGGTATCAATGACTGACTCGGAGAAGCCACGCTTTGATAAATCAAGCGTTCAATCTCCATGCAGTCAGTCTCAGAGAAATTAGATTTGGATGATTGAAGGGACCTTGTAGTAGAAGGTCTTGTCTCAGAGGCAGGGTCCATGGTGGAAAGGATGACATGTCCACTAGGTCTGCATACCAGGTCCTGCGTGGCCACGCAGGCGCTATCAAGATCACTGATGCTCTCTCCTGTTTGATCATGGCAATCAGTCGAGGGAGCAGAGGAAACGGTGGAAACACATAAGCCAGGTTGAAGAACCAAGGCGCTGCTAGAGCATCTATCAGTGCCGCTTCTGGGTCCCTTCTGCCAGACGCTTGTGCAAAAGAATAGACAGTGCAGAAATCTGTCCCTTTAAGGAACTAGCTGACAATCCTTTTTCCAAACCTTCTTGGAGAAAGGATAATATCCTGGGAATCCTGACCTTACTCCATGAGTAACCCTTGGATTCACACCAATAAAGATATTTACGCCATATCTTATGGTAAATTTTCCAGGTGACAGGCTTTCGTGCCTGTATTAAGGTATCAATGACTGACTCGGAGAAGCCACGCTTTGATAAAATCAAGCGTTCAATCTCCAGGCAGTCAGTCTCAGAGAAATTAGATTTGGATGATTGAAGGGACCTTGTAGTAGAAGGTCTTGTCTTAACGGCAGAGTCCAAGGTGGAACGGATGACATGTCCACTAGATCTGCATACCAGGTCCTGCGTGGCCACGCAGGCGCTATCAAAATCACCAATGCTCTCTCCTGCTTGATTTTGGCAATCAGTCGAGGGAGCAGAGAAAACGGTGGAAACACATAGGCCAGGTTGAAAGACCAAGGCGCTGCTAGAGCATCAATCAGCGTCGCCTCCGGATCCCTGGACCTGGATCCGTAACAAGGAAGCTTGGCGTTCTGGCGAGACGCCATGAGATCCAGTTCTGGTTTGCCCCAACGATGAACCAATTGAGCAAACACCTCCGGATGGAGTTCCCACTCCCCCGGATGAAAAGTCTGACGACTTAGAAAATCCGCCTCCCAGTTCTCTACACCTGGGATATGGATTGCTGATAGGTGGCAAGAGTGAGTCTCTGCCCAGCGAATTATCTTGGAGACTTCTAACATCGCTAGGGAACTCCTGGTTCCCCCTTGATGGTTGATGTAAGCCACAGTCGTGATGTTGTCCGACTGAAATCTGATGAACCTCAGGGTTGCTGAGGCTAAGCTAGAAGAGCATTGAATATTGCTCTTAACTCCAGAATATTTATTGGGAGGAGTTTCTCCTCCTGAGTCCACGATCCCTGAGCCTTCAGGGAATTCCAGACTGCACCACAACCTAGAAGGCTGGCATCTCTTGTTACAATTGTCCAATCTGGCCTGCGAAAGGTCATACCTTTGGACAGATGGACCCGAGATAGCCATCAGAGAAGAGAATCTCTGGTCTCTTGATCCAGATTTAGCAGAGGGGACAAATCTGTGTAATCCCCATTCCACTGACTGAGCATGCATAGTTGCAGTGGTCTGAGATGTAGTCGCGCAAATGGCACTATGTCCATCGCCGCTACCATCAAGCCGATTACTTCCATACACTGAGCCACCGAAGGGCGCGGAATAGAATGAAGAACACGGCTAGATTTTAGAAGCTTTGATAACCTGGATTCTGTCAGGTAAATCTTCATTTTTACAGAATCTATCAGAGTCCCTAGGAAGGAGACTCTTGTGAGTGGGGATAGAGAACTCTTTTCCTCGTTCACCTTCCACCCATGTGACCTGAGAAATGCCAGAACTATGTCCGTATGTGACTTGGCAATCTGAAAGCTTGACGCCTGTATCAGGATGTCGTCCAGATAAGGGGCCACTGATATACCTCGCGGTCTTAGGACCGCCAGAAGCGATCCCAGAACCTTTGTAAAAATTCTTGGAGCTGTAGCTAACCCGAAGGGAAGAGCCACAAATTGGTAATGCCTGTCCAGAAAGGCAAACCTTAGGAACCGATGATGATCTTTGTGAATCGGTATGTGAAGGTAAGCATCCTTCAAATCCACTGTGGTCATGTACTGACCCTCCTGGATCATAGGTAGAAAGGTCCGAATAGTTTCCATTTTGAACGATGGAACTCTGAGGAATTTGTTTAAGATCTTTAGATCCAAAATGGGTCTGAAGGTTCCCTCTTTTTTGGGAACCACAAACAGATTTGAATAAAAACCCTGTCCCTGTTCCGACTGTGGAACTGGACAGATCACTCCCATAACTAGGAGGTCTTGCACACAGCGTAAGAATGCCTCTTTCTTTATCTGGTTTACAGATAATCTCGAAAGGTGAAATCTCCCTTGAGGAGGGGAAGCTTTGAAGTCCAGAAGATATCCCTGAGATATGATCTCCAACGCCCAGGGATCCTGAACATCTCTTGCCCACGCCTGGGCGAAGAGAGAAAGTCTGCCCCCTATTAGATCCGTTACCGGATAGGGGGCCGTTCCTTCATGCTGTCTTAGAGGTAGCAGCAGGCTTTCTGGCCTGCTTGCCTTTGTTCCAGGACTGGTTAGGTTTCCAGCCCGGCTTGGATTGAGCAAAAGTTCCCTCTTGTCTTGTAGCAGAGGAAGTTGATGCTGCACCTGCCTTGAAGTTTCGAAAAGCACGAAAATTAGACTGTTTGGCCTTTGATTTGGCCCTGTCTTGAGGAAGGGTATGACCCTTACCTCCAGTAATGTCAGCAATAATTTCCTTCAAACCAGGCCCGAATAGGGTCTGCCCCTTGAAGGGAATGTTAAGTAATTTAGACTTGGAAGTCACGTCAGCTGACCAAGATTTAAGCCATAGCGCCCTACGCGCCTGGATGGCGAATCCAGAATTCTTAGCCGTTAGTTTAGTCAAATGAACAATGGCGTCAGAAACAAAAGAATTAGCTAGTTTAAGTGTTTTAAGCTTGTCAAATATTTCAGTCAATGGAGTAGCTGTCTGAAAGGCCTCTTCCAGAGACTCAAACCAGAACGCCGCAGCAGCAGTGACAGGCGCAATGCATGCAAGGGGCTGCAGGATAAAACCTTGTTGAATAAACATTTTCTTAAGGTAACCTAATTTTTTATCCATTGGATATGAAAAAGCACAACTGTCCTCGACAGGGATAGTGGTACGCTTTGCTAAAGTAGAAACTGCTCCCTCCACCTTAGGGACCGCCTGCCATAAGTCCTGTGTGGTGGCGTCTATTGGAAACATTTTTCTAAAAATAGGAGGGGGGGAAAACGGCACACCGGGTCTATCCCACTCCTTATTAATGATTTCTGTAAACCTTTTAGGTATTGGAAAAACATCAGTACACACCGGCACTGCATAGTATTTATCCAGTCTACACAATTTCTCTGGTACTGCAATTGTGTCACAGTCATTCAGAGCAGCTAACACCTCCCCAAGCAATACACGGAGGTTCTCAAGCTTAAATTTAAAAGTAGAAATATCTGAATCAGGTTTCCCCGAATCAGAAATGTCACCCACAGACTGAAGCTCTCCTTCCTCAGCTTCTGCATATTGTGACGCAGTATCAGACATGGGCCGCCATAAGGCATATGCGCGCTCTGTTCTAACCTCAGAGCTATCGCGCTTTCCTCTGAATTCCGGCAGTGTGGCTAATACCGCTGACAGGGTATTATCCATGATTGCCGCCATGTCCTGCAAAGTAATCGCTATGGGCGTCTTTGATGTACTTGGCGCCATTTTAGCATGAGTCCCTTGAGCGGGAGTCAAAGGGTCTGACACGTGGGGAGAGTTTGTCGGCATAACTTCCCCCTCGCCAGAATCCTCTGGTGATACATTTTTTAAAGATAAAAGCTGATCTTTTTTGTTTAAAGTGAAATCAATACATTTAGTACACATTCTCATATGGGGTTCCACCATTGCTTTTAAACATAATGAACAAGGAGTTTCCTCTATGTCAGACATGTTTATACAGACTAGCAATGAGACTAGCAAGCTTGGAAAACACTTTACATCAAGTTAAACAAGCAATATAAAAAACGTTACTGTGCCTTTAAGGGAAACAAATTTTGCTAAAATTTGAAATAACAGTAGGCAGTTAAACTAACGAAATTTTTACAGTGTATGTAACAAGTTAGCAGAGCATTGCACCCACTTGCAAATGGATGATTAACCCCTTAATACAAAAAACAGATTAACAAATTGAAAAAAACATTTTTTAAACAGTCACAACAACTGCCACAGCTCCACTGTGGCTTTACCTTCCTCAATATATGACTTTTGAAGCCTTTTGAGCCCTTCAGAGATGTCCTAAAGCATGCAGGGGACTGCTGAGGGAAGCTAAATGTCTCTGTCTGTAATTTTAACTGCGCAAAAAAGTGCTAAAATAGGCCCCTCCCACTCATATTACAACAGTGGAAAGCCTCAGGAAACTGTTTCTAGGCAAAAATCAAGCCAGCCATGTGGAAAAAACTAGGCCCCAATAAGTTTTATCACCAAAGCATATATAAAAACGATTAAACATGCCAGCAAACGTTTTATATTGCACATTAATCAGAGTATATACCTCTGATAGCAAGCCTGATACTAGTCGCTATTAAATCACTGTATTTAGGCTTAACTTACATTAATCCGGTATCAGCAGCTTTTTTCTAGCAAATTCCATCCCTAGAAAAACTTAAACTGCACATACCTTATTGCAGGATAACCTGCACGCCATTCTCCCTCTGAAGTTACCTCACTCCTCAGACATATGTGAGAACAGCAGTGGATCTTAGTTACTTCTGCTAAGATCATAGAAAAACGCAGGCAGATTCTTCTTCTAAATGCTGCCTGAGATAAAATAGTACAACTCCGGTACCATTTAAAAACAATAAACTTTTGATTGAAGAAAAAACTAACTATATTACACCACTTTCCTCTTACTACCTCCAGCTATGTTGAGAGTTTGCAAGAGAATGACTGGATATGGCAGTTAGGGGAGGAGCTATATAGCAGCTCTGCTGTGGGTGATCCTCTTGCAACTTCCTGTTGGGAAGGAGAATATCCCACAAGTAATGGATGATCCGTGGACTGGATACAACTTACAAGAGAAATCTACGCGTTTCAGCCACCAGGGGCCTTTATCAAGATGCTTACTGAATCTGTGTTTCATTTTAAATAGCCCATGTTCTATTTTCATTGGATGAGATCCAGCCTATGAGATCTGTTCATTTGTGGATACGGTATGAAGTTCAGAACCTACTATAAAAAAATCAAATTGAATATACATGTATATTATTAAACCCTAATACAATTTCCAATTGTAAGATGTACACTATATTAAAAGGGACATAATACTCATATGCTAAATCACTTGAAACTGATGCAGTATAACTGTAAAAAGCTGACAGGAAAATATCACCTGAGCATCTCTATGTAAAAAAGGAAGAGATTTTACCTCACAATTTCCTCAGCTCAGCAGAGTCAGTTCTGTGGCAGTGCTGAGGTCATGAACTCTTACTGTGATCTCATGAGATTTGACATAACTCTCATGAGATTTCATAGTAAGCTTCCTTTACCTGATTGGTGAAATAATATGAGAGTGCACGATGCTAGTCCCTTCAGATGTCCCAGGACAGACACACTAAAATGCTGCTTAGAAATCCTTTACAATGGGAGGTGGCTACTGAGGAACTTTTGAGGTAAAATATCTTTCTTTTTTACATAGAGATGTTCAGGAGATATTTTCTAATCAGCTTTTTACAGCTATGCTGCATCACTTTCAAGTGTTTAAACATTTGGGTATTATGGCCCTTTAAATATATTTCAAACTTACAAAGAAGAATATTTAATCTGTTTGATACGATATATCTCATTCTTAATAGCTTCGCTAAACTTAGAAATTGTTCTATGGAATTTGATGATTTAAGACACCAATCATCCGTTCCCTAGAGATATATATATATATATATATATATATATATATATATATATATATATATATATATATATATATATATATATATATATATATATATATATATATATATATATATATATATATATATCCATCCAAAGATGCTGCTCTGTTTTTTAGGAGTTGTTTAGATTTTTTAAAGACGGTATATCATAATAATCAATGCAGTCTAAGCTATTTCAAGGGGTAGTTTTGAACTTTTAGAAACTGTATATTATAATTCATGCAGTCTAAGCTATTTCAACATGGGGAACGGTGGGATAATAATTGGATATGCACTGGATATGGATTAAATATTATAAAAATCATTTAAAAAATAGGAAATAAAAAATAGATATAAAATGAAGATATATATTTAAAAAATTGAGCCTGCAAGTAAAGAAGACCTGCAAATGTTATTTTTTTGTTAGGTACTGAAATGCTAAATTATGGATGGGAGGTTGAATAATCACAAGCAGCTATTTTACATACACAATCTGACTCCAGCATATCCCCTTACTGGGAGATTAATCTGTGCTATTGTCTTTAATTTTCAGAACAAAAAGCCAATATTTAGTGTGATCTCCCTTGGCACTAAGCACATCTTGAATTCTTTTGGGGAGACTGTCCTGAAGTTTTCTCTGTGGAGGGCAGTCCATGACTGTCAGTGTTTAATCCGCTGTTTCTCTCTCCAAATACGATTTCACTGCATTAGCAGTGTGCTCGGGATTGTTATCATGCTGAAAAATAAAACCATTCCCAATCGGGTGCTTTTCAGAAGGAATGGCATGATGAATTTAAACCTGTCTATACTTTTCAGCATTCATGATCCCCATCAATTTGGACAATATTGCCAACACCACTGGCAGAAATGCAGCCCCAAACCAGGACAGACCCTCCACCATGTTTCACTGAAGCCTGCAAGCACTCATTCTTGCATCTCTCTCCAACTCTTCTTCTCACTTATTGTCGACAATTGGACCCAAAAATTTAAAACTTGGATTCGTCACTCCATAATTCACTTTTCCACTGACCATCATTCCGATCTTTGTGAGCTTTAGCATATATTAGCCTTTTCACTGTGTTCCCCTTCCGAAAAAGTGGTTTCTTTGGCAGCTACCCTTCCACAAAGACCATTCCTAATCAAGCTTCTTCGGACTGTACAGCAGACAACGTAGCCACCTTGGTTAGGAAAGTATCAAACCAGGCGAGAGATAATGCGTTTGTTTGTTTTTTTACATTAAAATCACAAAAACACAGCAGACCAGAATCCTGCAGCTGACACGTTTCCTGCCTTAACGGCACTTCATTAGAGCTGATACACAGGTGTACCTCATAGGTATATAATGGCAAAGGAAGTGATTCTCCAAACCAATCAGATTCTTTGTCAACATTAACATCTGTTAATCACTTACCACATACATTACAATATTTCTCAATACAAACTTTTGAACAAAGTACAAACAAAAGAAAAAAAAGAAGAGGATAGATAACCCTAATTCTGGACATTGTAGCATAGTGGGGGAAAACATTTCAATCGTACATAAACAGTCGATAAGCAAATAACATACATTTTTATCCAATGAATAAAGAAAGGATATGCGAGTAAAAACAAGCGAGACATCTATTTCTGCACTAACATAAAATGTCAGTACCCATTAATATATAAGACAATTACTACAGGTATACAGTGTATCAAAAACATCAGTGCTGACTAGATAATCACAGGTATTTTACTTTACACACATCAACACAGTAGATTTGCATAATCAACAAATGCAAGATAACAAGACAATTCAATAGCACTTAATATGAACTTCAAATGAGTAGATTTTTTTTCTGACAATTTTAAAAGTTATGTCTTTTTCCACTCCCCCTGTACCATGTGACAGCCATCAGCCAATTACAAATGCATACGCGTACCATGTGACAGCCATCAGCTATTCACAAATGCATACACACTTATTCTTGCACATGCTCAGTAGGAGCTTGTGACTCAAAAAGTTTAAATATAAAAAGACTGCACATTCTGTTAATGGAAGTAAACTGGAAAGTTGTTTAAAATGGCATTCTCTATCAGAATAATGAAATTTGAATTTTTTTGATTGAGTGTCCCTTTAACATTTGGGAACAGAAATGCAAGTGATAAAAATGTTACGTTATCTATGTACAGCTTAAAGTGAACGGCAATTTTGATGATAAAGTGCCCGGTTTTTAAAAATTTTATTAAAAACAGGGGCACTTTAATTAATCAAAATTTACATTTCACTCGTGTTGTGAAAATACTTACCTTTTAAACTTGACAGCCGCTGCATCGCTTCCTCCACCCGTCGCAAAGCCTCTTCCAGGGTCTAAAATGAGGAATCCGGCTTCCTCCAATCATGGTGTTGAATCAGACACTGATTCCCCCGGGGGGTGGAGCCGTGATTGGAGGACCGATCCGTCATTTCTGACGTAGGAAGAGGCTTGCGGCAACCGGGGGGAAGCTGGAGCGGCTGTCAAGATTAAAAGGTAAGTATTTTCACAACACAAATGAAGTGTACATTTTGATGAATTAAAGTGTCCCTGTTTTTAATTGAATTTTTAAAAACCGGGTACTTTATCATCAAAATTTACATTCACTTTAACATCACTTATTTTGTTAATTCCCTAGGGTGACCCTGTCTGTAGTGTGTAGGTACATAAATCAATAACAAATCCACCTAGTCGGCCCATTATTTCAGCAATTGGGTCACTGGGAGAGGGATGGGAACAATATGTAGATACCCAGTTACAACCAGTGGTGCAGTCTCTACCAGGGTTCTTGAGGGACACCAAACACCTATTACAGACTAAATAATTTTGAATGGAAGGAGGGCTATATATTGGTTACCTGCACTGCATAAATAATTCAAGTGAACAGAGGTGCCTATATGGAGCTGGCGGTAGGTGTGGTAAGTCCAAACAGACGTATTATTGTGCATGTTGGGATTTAAATGGTGTCACCTTGATTATCATTTACACAGAGTCATATACACTGTTACATGCTCAAGAGGGTGTTATCGATATATATATTTCTACCCAACATCGTTGCAGTCTAACATCTCTGTTTTAAAGGGACAGTCTAGGCCAAAATAAACTTTCATGATTCAGATAGGGCATGTAATTTTAAACAATTTTCCAATTTACTTTTATCACCTATTTTGCTTTGTTCTCTTGGTATTCTTAGTTGAAAGCTTAACCTAGGAGGTTCATATGCTAATTTCTTAGTCCTTGAAGACCACCTCTTTTCAGAATGCATTTGAACAGTTTTTCACCACTAGAGGGTGTTAGTTCACGTATTTCATATAGATAACACTGTGCTCGTGCACGTGAAGTTATCTGGGAGCAGGCACTGATTGGCTAGATTGCAAGTCTGTCAAAAGAACTGAAATAAGGGGGCAGTCTGCAGAGGCTTAGATACAAGATAATCACAGAGGTTAAAAGTATATTATTATAACTGTGTTGGTTATGCAAACCTGGGGAATGGGTAATAAAGGCATTATCTATCTTTTAAAACAATAAAAATTCTGGTGTAGACTGTCCCTTTAAACATTCTTGGGACTGTAGAAGGGACAACTTGGTATCCCAATGAAGCTGCCAGATTCTGAGCCAGGTCCTTGCTGGACTTTTTCCGGTCTCTCAAAGAAACAACTCTGAGAAACGTTTCATCAGATTTTGAAAGTTTTCTTGGCATTCCAGTCCTTTTGTGTCTTTGACCTCTCCTGATTCTTCAATTTTTTTTACAACAGCTTAAAAACCACATCTTGAGTATGGTTGTTTGTTACTGATTTCTATTTGAAAGTGGCCTTGATGATGCAAAAGTATAATTTTATGTCTGTCAAATTCTGTGATCTTTGGCATGTTGAATGGAATGATGTGATTGAAAGTTGGTCTTATAAGCAAGCTTCCAATGAATTAATCTCATACCACATGTGTATGTAATGCTCAAGCATCTCTTGCACAAACCTGGTGTAATAGAGCTTATTTACAGCAGTCATTTTGACATGAAATAGTAGGACAAATACAGGTGTTAGCAATGACATTAATTAGGGTTCCATTCCATTTAGGTTTACGAGAGCCAGGTTCCTGCTTTTGCACAAGTGTAAAAACTTGCCACTTTAGCCTATAGAAGCTGTTTTTTTTCTGATTTTTTTTTCCCCTTTTTTTTTTATACTGCATACAAATATCCTGTATTTTCTGGTTGTATTCTAATAAACTGAGAAATAATTATATATGGTCATTATGGGGCTGATTTATCAAAGGCTTTCGCCAGCCTTTGAGCCCCTATGGCTAAAGGTTTTTCACAAGAGAACCTCCACGCCGCATTTAACAAGCAGCGGTTATTAGACCGCTGCTTTCCTAACCTTTCGCCACTTCTAAAGTGGCGAAAAACAATCTCTGCGGTCTAGTCCGACCGGGGAGATTGACAGCTCTTGCCTGCGCGCAATAGGCTGTGCGCGGGCATGGGGCGGGATTGCACACAAGCGCAAAATAGCGCTTGTGTGCAATGCTGATTTCCGCCAGGGGAATTCAGCCCGCCAGAGGCAAGCTGCGGCGGACAGTGGCACGTATGTGCGCCCCTGTCTGCCTTAGCTTGATAAATCGCCCCCTATACATTGCTAAAAAACTTAATCTAATGGTGGCCTGAGACTTTTGCACAGTACTGTATGTTACTCATATTTTCAGTATAGGTAGGGATATATCAGACAAAAGTAGCTATTTCATATAAAAAATAAAGATAAAGGAGCAGTTTGCAAACCATTAAATACACTCCAGGTACAATGGACCATTTGGAACACATTAAAAAAGTACACCATTTTAGAGTACTATGTACATTTAATTATGCAGAGTAAAATAACTTTGCAATACATTTTCATTATTGTGGCAATTTTTTCAGAAGTTTAATTTAGAAAACTGGATTTTCCAATCCTGAAAACAAAGTACACTTCACAATCCTAAACATGCCACATACCTATTCCCTAATCTGCAATTCATCATCTTATCTTTTCCACTGAGGCCAAATAATGAAGATTTTGTTACCACAATAAATGTGGAATGCCCTGTTATCTCCAGACTCAAATCTAAATCGGCACCTCACTAGAGCTGCAACAACTAATCAATATAATCGATAATAATCGATTATTAAAATAGTTGTCAACGAATCTCATAATCGATTAGTTGGTTTGCAATTAGTTGGTCTGTGCACAGCACCAGCTGCTTTACTCCAATGAGTTCCTGCACATGGTATTGTGTTTTATGGTTATGCCCTTAGACTAAAGGACGTCTACAGACATTTACTTTTCACTTTTTCAGGACATTATACGTTTACAACTACTCCTGGCTTATCTGCAACCCAGAAATGAAAGAGGAGTCATCATTAGTATTGTTTATATTAAAATCAGGCAATTTGCCACAGTTGCCACTATGCTTTCCATGATATAGTGCCGAGTTTGTTATTTACACCTAGCCCTAATTTGATGGGAGTTGTTATTTGAATTGATGTGCACTATTATCGGTTTGAAAAATTATTAGCAGATTGCTTGCTGATTATATGTACTGTAGATAAACGTGTAAGGCGTTGTCCTGTTATTGATATACAGTCCTTAGCACTTTTGACTTTTTTTATATTTTTAATTGTAATATGTACCAAATTCAACTTGTATAAGTATATATCTGTTATTTTAAGAGCAAACTAGATATTTTTTACCTAACCTTATAGCTGATTATTTACCATTGCATATAGATGTTTTTTATGTTAGAATGAAGTCCAGGCTAACTTTGTTAAGAGGCCCCTTGCATTGGTAAAGAGCTAACAACGATAAATATCCCACCTTCCCGAAATTGGCAAAAACCCTACTTATGCATCTCAGGCACCTCAACACCATCTTAGCGCTTCTTCTTTGCTGCAGGCAATATAGCTTGCAAAAAGAGAGCCAGCCTCAGCCAGGAGCATGAAATCATTTTGACATTTTTGCATTTCAATACAAAGTTTGTGAAAAAATGAATAACAAAATGTGATAAATAGTGAAAGTCTACCTCTTTTAAAACTTTTGTTTTGCTCAATTCTAAAAATGTGTTTTGCTGCTTAAAAATTGGACAAATAGTGGTGTTAATGTAAAGTTTTAATCTAAAGTTTATATTTGTAACATTTCATTTAAATATAGTTAAAAATTATAGATTTTTTTTATCCGATTAGTCGATTAATCGAAAAAATAATCGTCCGATTATTCGATTATGAAAATAATCGTTAGTTGCAGCCCTACATCTCACAATAAGGAAAGTGGTGGGTATAGTTTGACTGTCAAAACACAATTGCAGCAAGCAAGCTGTTAATTTGGTCTAGTACAGCTCACAGACCTGATATGTTAACCTTTTCAAAGATTGCAAAAAAGGTAGTAATTACAAGGTGTTTACTGTTCCTTTAGAGATTTTAACCCTTTAAGGACACAGCTTTCAGTTTGCTCAATTGTTTTACGACGGAAAAATTCCGTCATATGTCCTTAAGAGGTTAATATAAAATGTTTAATGTTGTGTAGTACAATATCTTTACAATGTCAGCCACCTTCCATGTCTGTGCACACCTCAAAGATTGTGCACATTTACA
Organism: Bombina bombina; assembly: GCF_027579735.1. NCBI lineage: Eukaryota > Metazoa > Chordata > Amphibia > Anura > Bombinatoridae > Bombina > Bombina bombina. The sequence continues at coordinate 83,649,199 of NC_069509.1, read as the reverse complement.
TAATAAAAGTGAATTGGAAAGTTGTTAAAAACTGTGTGCTATCATGAAAGTTTAATTTTTGACTTTAGTGTTCCTTAAAAGGACAGTCTACTCCAGAATTTGTATTTTTAAAAAGATAATCCCTTTATTACCCATTCCCCTGTTTGCATAACACAGTTATACTAATACACGTTTTACCTCTGTGATTACATTGTATCTAAGCCAATGCAGACTGCCCCCTTATTTCAGTTCTTTTGACAGAGTTGCATTTTAGCCAATCAGTACTGCCTAATAATAAACTCCACAGGCGTGAGCACAATGTTAACTATATGGCACACATGAACCAACACCCTCTAGCAGTGAAAAACTGGCAAATGCATCGAGATAAGAGGTGGCCTTCAAGGGCTTAGAAATTAGCATATGAGTCTACTTAGGTTTAGTTTTCAACAAAGAATACCAAGAGAACAAAGCAAATGTGATGATAAAAGTAAATTGGAAAGTTGTTTAATATTTAATAACATTTAATGATGATTTAGGTGCAAAACGTACTCCTTCATATAAAAGTCTGTATTTCAAATAACTTAACTGTCTACTAGACAGATTGAAAATATTCCTCTTAATGGTTTTCTAATGACATCTTTTTCTTACCTACTTTTCGTTCCTCCTCTAGTTCCTTGTATATTTCCAAATTGCTTTTGCGTTGCTTCTTTAAAGGGACAGTTAATTATGCATAAATAAATATTTTATATAAAAATATCAGTGTATAAAGCACTTTTTTATTGGTGGATGAATTTATCCACCAATCAGCCAGAACAACCCAGGTTGTTCACCAAAAATGGGCCGGCATCTAAACTTACATTCTTGCATTTCAAATAAAGATACCAAGAGAATGAAGAAAATTTGATAATAGGAGTAAATTAGAAAGTTGCTTAAAATTGCATGCTCTATCTGAATCACTAAAAAAAAAATTGGGTTCAGTGTCCCTTTAAAATACATTATAAAGTTAAGGTTATTCACCCTGAAATAAAGATTAGTTTTTAATTATATATTAAGATGCTGTATAATCATGACTGTAATGTTTAATTTATTTTTATAAATTTGTTCCATTAATCCATTCACAATGTCATGCTATCCCAGAGGATTCTGTAAGATTATTTGGGAAATTTGTTTCTATATAGAAGATGATATCACATTATTGGTTTTGTAGTTCTCAAAATTGTGAATTTGAGTTTGCAGAAATAACATGGCCTTTCTTCACAGCACAAATTTTATAAAATAAACAAAAAGACATTAAAAGGGACAAACTCAGAAGTTTTCTGAGGTAGAACACACAATTTTCATATTTACTTTTATCTCATTTTCTTGGTATCATTTGTTGAAGGAGAGCAATGATCTACTGGGGCCTAGTTGAACACAATGGGTGAGACAGTGACAAGCAGTTGGCAAACAGCAGTGAATTGTTTCTGAGCCTACCTATGCATTCTTTTCAACAATGGACTCCTATAGAACAAAGCATATTAGATAAGAGAAGTAAATTGTATTAAATTGCATGTCCTATCTGAATCATGAAAGTTTAATTTTGACTAGGCTGTCCCTTTAATGACATTGCTCCCCTGCAAATCTCTGTACACAGAATCAACCCATACTAAGCTTCAAGAAGATCAATTAATAGCTTGTTTGGAGTGGAATAGATATGCACAAGGACCTAAGTGTGAGGAGGGAGGGGCAAGCAGAAATAAATATGTTAATGTTTTAGTTAAATAATTATAAAACTATTAAGGTTGCCATATCTACCATATTTGTTTGGGGGTGATGTTCTATAAACAACTGGGACATTTTGTAACAAAGTAATCTCAGACACACACAGATTACATTTATTACAAATTGAACATATTAGTGGTCATTTTAAAAGGGCAGCTGAGGTAGAGAAGAAACATACATAAAAGGCAGTAAAGGAAGCTGAGAGTCTAAACACTCACATGCAAAGAAATCAATTCTAATCCTGTGAGCCCTGTGCTGGGAGCGGACACCAAGCTTTTGCTACAACTGCCAGCGCACTTCTGGGAACAGTACAGGCAGCTAAGTTCACACAGTGAAACGTTTTAAAACTCCTGTGTATGTCAGTGACATTGTGTCTTACTGACATGCTGCAGTGCAGTATGTGCTGGTTCTCCAGGAGGACTCCCTTTAGGAAGGAAGAGAGAGCTAAGCTCAGGAGCTGCCAGAACAGACTAACAGCTCTGCAACTCTCTCTTTCAAAAGGAGCAATTTCAGGGCACTTAAGGCACTTGAACCAATTTTTAAGAAACGAAAGGTGCCCTGGGTCTCTCAAGGCTTGAAATATATATATATATACACACACACACACACACGTGTGATTTACCCCCTTAGAAAACAGATTAATGATGGGGTTTAAATCACTACAAGCCAGCTATATTTATTAAAAAAAACTAAAATTTATGCTTACCTGATAAATTGATTTCTTCTTTGGTAAGACGAGTCGACGGATTCATCCTTTACTTGTGGGATATTATCCTTCCCTACAGGAAGTGGCAAAGAGCACCACAGCAGAGCTGTCTATATAGCTCCTCCTTAAGCTCCACCCCCAGTCATTCGACCGAAGGTACAGGAAGAATAAGGAGAAACTACAAGGTGCAGAGGTGACTGAGTTTAAATTAAAAAAATACAATCTGTCTTAAAATGACAGGGCGGCCTTTTCAGCCAAAAGGCAAGAGATGTAGCCGTAGCGTTTTGACCTCTCTGTCTTCCAGAATAGACAACAAACAAAGAAGATGTTTGATGGAAATCTTTGGTCGCTTGCAAGTAAAACTTTAAAGCATGAACCACGTCCAAGTTGTGCAACAGACGCTCCTTCATAGAGGAAGGATTAGGACACAGAGAAGGAACAACAATTTCCTGATTAATATTCTTATTAGTAACAACCTTAGGAAGGAATCCAGGTTTGGTATGCAAAACCACCTTATTAGCATGGAAAACAAGATAAGGCGAGTCGCATTGCAATGCAGATAGTTCAGAAACTCTTCGAACCGAAGAGATAGCAACTAAAAACAGAACTTTCCAAGATAGAAGCTTAATATCTATGGAATGCATAGGTTCAAACGGAACCCCTTGAAGAACCTTAAGAACTAAATTCAAACTCCATGGCGGAGCAACAGGTTTAAACACAGGCTTGATTCTAACTAAAGCCTGACAGAATGACTGAACGTCTGGAACATCTGCCAGACGTTTGTGCAGAAGAATTGATAAAGCAGATATCGCTCCCTTTAAGGAACTAGCTGATAACCCCTTCTCCAATCCTTCTTGGAGAAAGGACAAAATCCTAGGAATCCTGATCTTACTCCATGAGTAGCCTTTGGATTCGCACCAATAAAGATATTTACGCCATATCTTATGATAAATTTTCCTGGTGACAGGCTTTCGAGCCTGAATCAAGGTATCTATGACCGACTCAGAGAACCCCCGCTTGGATAAGATCAAGCGTTCAATCTCCAAGCAGTCAGCCGCAGAGAAACTAGATTTGGATGCTGGAACGGACCTTGAATCAGAAGGTCCTGTCTCAGTGGCAGAGTCCAAGGTGGAAGAGATGACATGTCCACTAGGTCTTCATACCAAGTCCTGCGTGGCCACGCAGGTGCTATCAAAATCACCGAAGCTCTCTCCTGTTTGATTCTGGCAATCAAACGAGGAAGGAGAGGAAATGGTGGAAACACATAAGCCAGGTTGAACGACCAGGGTACTGCTAGAGCATCTATCAGTACTGCCTGAGGATTCCTTGACCTGGACCCGTATAGAGGAAGTTTGGCATTCTGACGAGACGCCATCAGATCCAATTCTGGTGTGCCCCATTGCTGAATCAATTGTGCAAACACCTCCGGATGGAGTTCCCACTCCCCCGGATGAAAAGTCTGACGACTTAGAAAATCCGCTTCCCAGTTCTCCACTCCTGGGATATAGATTGCTGATAGATGGCAAGAGTGAGTCTCTGCCCATTGAATTATTTTGGTAACCTCTATCATCGCTAGAGAACTCTTTGTTCCCCCCTGATGATTGATATATGCTACAGTCATGATATTGTCCGACTGGAATCTTATGAATCTGGCCGACGCCAGCTGAGGCCACGCCTGAAGCGCGTTGAATATCGCTCTCAGTTCTAGAATATTTATCGGGAGGAGAGTTCACAATCCCTGTGCTTTCAGGGAATTCCAGACTGCACCCCAGCCCAATAGGCTAGCGTCCGTCGTCACTATGACCCACGCTGGTCTGTGGAAACACATTCCCTTGGACAGATGATCCTGTGACAACCACCAAAGAAGAGAGTCTCTGGTCTCTTGATCCAGATTTATCTGAGGAGATAAATCTGCATAATCCCCATTCCACTGTTTGAGCATGCAAAGTTGCAGTGGTCTGAGATGCAAGCGAGCAAACGGAACCATGTCCATTGCCGCTACCATTAAACCGATTACCTCCATACACTGAGCCACTGACGGCTGAGGAATGGAATGTAGAGCTCGGCAGATGGATAAAATCTTTGATTTCCTGACCTCCATCAGAAAAATTTTCATGTCCACCGAATCTATCAGAATTCCCAGGAATGGAACTCTTGTGAGGGGGAGAAGTGAACTCTTTTTTACGTTCACCTTCCACCCGTGAGATCAAAGAAAAGCCAACACGATGTCAATGTGAGACTTGGCTAGTTGGTAAATTGACGCCTGGATTAAGATATCGTCCAGATAAGGCGCCACTGCTATGCCCCGCTGCCTTAGAACCACCAGAAGGGACCCTAGCACTTTTGTGAAAATTCTCTGAGCCATGGCCAACCCGAAGGGAAGAGTCACAAACTGGTAATGCTTGTCCAGAAAGGCGAACCTGAGGAACTGCTGATGATATTTGCGGATAGGAATGTGTAGATACGCATCCTTTAAGTCCACGGTGGTCATATATTGACCCTCCTGGATCATTGGCAAAATAGTCTGAATGGTCTCCATCTTGAAGGATGGGACTCTGAGGAATTTGTTTAGGATCTTGAGATCCAAAATTGGTCTGAAAGTTCCCTCTTTTTTGGGAACCACAAACAGATTGGAGTAGAACCCTTGCCCCTGTTCTGTTTCCGGAACTGGGCAGATCACTCCCATGGAATATAGGTCTTCTACACAGCGTAAGAACGCCTCTCTTTTTGTCTGGTTTGCAGACAATTGAGAAAGATGGAATCTCCCCCTTGGGGGGAGAATCTTTGAAATCTAGAAGATACCCCTGGGTTACTATTTCTAAAGCCCAGGAGTCCTGAACGTCTCTTGCCCAAGCCTGAGCGAATAGAGAAAGTCTACCCCCTACTAGATCCGGTCCCGGATCGGGGGCTACCCCTTCATGCTGTCTTGGTGGCAGCAGCGGGCTTCTTGGCCTGTTTACTCTTGTTCCAAGTCTGGTTAGGTCTCCAGACTGACTTGGATTGAGCAAGATTCCCCTCTTGCTTTTCAGCAGGGGAAGAGGAAGAGGGACCACCTTTGAAGTTTCGAAAGGAATGAAAATTATTTTGTTTGGTCCTCATCTTATTCGTCTTATCCTGAGGAAGGGCATGGCCTTTCCCTCCAGTGATGTCTGAAATGATCTCTTTTAGTTCAGGCCCGAATAGGGTCTTACCCTTGAAAGGGATGGCTAAAAGCTTAGCTTTTGATGACACATCGGCAGACCAGGACTTAAGCCATAACGCTCTGTGCGCTAAAATGGCAAAAACTGAATTCTTCGCCGCTAATTTAGCCAATTGAAAAGTGGCATCTGTAATGAAAGAATTAGCTAGCTTGAGAGCCCTAATTCTATCCGGAATATCCTCTAAATGGAGTCTCAACCTGAAGAGCCTCTTCCAGAGCCTCGAACCAAAAGGACGCTGCAGTAACATAGTAACATAGTAGATAAGGTTGAAAAAAGACTGAAGTCCATCGAGTTCAACCTATACAAATCTAAAATACTTACAAAAAGCTCCAGTTAAGCTTAAATAACCCCATTAAAATGTGACCCATTTAATACTAGCAATCATATCCATGAATTTTGTTTATATACAGAAATTTATCCAGACTATTTTTAAAAGTAGTTACAGGAACAATGCATGCTATAGGTTGGAGAAGAAAACCTTGATGAACAAATATTTTCTTCAGGAGACCCTCTAATTTTTTATCCATAGGATCTTTGAAAGCACAACTGTCCTCAATAGGTATAGTTGTACGCTTAGCCAGGGTAGAAATAGCTCCCTCCACCTTAGGGACCGTCTGCCACGAGTCCCGCACGGTGTCTGATATGGGAAACATTTTCTTAAAAGTAGGAGGGGGAGCGAACGGAATACCTGGTCTATCCCACTCCTTAGTAACAATTTCCGAAATCCTCTTAGGGACCGGAAAAACATCGGTGTAGGCAGGAACCTCTAGGAATTTGTCCATTTTACACAATTTTTCTGGAACTACAATAGGGTCACAGTCATCCAGAGTCGCTAAAACCTCCCTGAGCAATAAGCGGAGGTGTTCTAGTTTAAAATTTAAAAGCCGTCATATCTGAATCTGTCTGAGGGAACATATTTTCAGAAATCTCTCCCTCAGCCAGCAAATCCCTCACTTCAGAACATTGTGAGGGTACATCGGATATAGCTAATAAAGCGTCAGAGGGCTCAGCATTTGTTCTCACACCAGCCCTACTGCGCTTCCCCTGCAACCCCGGCAGCTTAGATAAAACCTCAGTGAGGGTAGTATTCATATCTGCGGCCATATCTTGCAGGGTGAAAGAATTAGACGCACTCGAAGTACTTGGCGTCGTTTGTGCGGGCGTTAACAGTTGTGACACTTGGGGAGATATAGATGGCATAACCCGATTCTCTTCTGACCTGCGACATACTTTTAGTAGCTAAAATATGTTCTTTACAATTTATTGACCTTTCAGTGCATGAGGGACACATTCTAAGTCTTCCACAATGGCTTCTAAACATATTGAACATTGACTTTCCTCAATGTCAGACATGTTGAACAGGCTAGTAATGACTACAAACAAGCATGAAAACACTTTATTTAGTGAAAAAAATAACAATCTTAAAAAACGGTACTGCGCCTTTAAGAGAAAAAAAGCACACACGTTCTGCAAAACAGCCTAAACATGCACCAAATTTTTCAAAATTTTGTATGTAGACCCACTATAGGTAGTTAAGAATGCACCACAAAATTTTTTAACAATTAACTCCTTAATGTCCAAACCGGATTGAAAATAGGCCCAGATCCGGAAAAAGACCCCTCAGCACCTTGCCACAGCCCTGCTGTGGCCCTACCTGCCCTCAGGGATCGAAAGTGTGGGGTAAAAGCTTCGATTTGGCCCAAAACATACACCAGGGCCCTCAGGAGTTAGAGCTTGCTGACAAACTAACTGCGCATCTGAGGCGTGAAAATAGGCCCCGCCCATCTCACTCGATGTTTCCTGAGCCTTAAAGAACCGCACCAGAGCAGTTATAACTAGCCATGTGGGTTCCAAGACCTGAAAATTAAGCCAACCAAAAAACGTTTGCTCACAAACATTTTACATTCAGTGTCAACCATATATGTAATTGGCCCCATAAGCAAGCTAAGTAATGCCCTTCTTTTAGCTCTAGGATTACTGCTTACCCTTACCGTCCTGTGTATAATGTCAGCCTTTCTGAAATACACAGTCTCTCCAGAAAACATATGACTGAACATACCTCATTGCTGCATAGCATGAAACTGTTCCTCACACTGAAGTTTCCTGTACTCCTCAGCCTCTGTGGGAACAGCAATGGACCTTAGTTACAAATGCTAAGATCATCATCCTCCAGGCAGCAGTCTTCATCCATCTGCTGCCTGAGAGTAAATAGTACAAACCGGTACCATTTCAAAATAACAAACTCTTCATTGAAGAAATTAAAAACTAATATTTTATCACCTCTTTCACTTTACCCTTCCTAGTACTTAGAGTAGGCAAAAAGAATGACTGGGGGTGGAGCTAAGGGAGGAGCTATATAGACAGCTCTGCTGTGGTGCTCTTTGCCACTTCCTGTAGGGAAGGATAATATCCCACAAGTAAAGGATGAATCCGTGGACTCGTCTTACCTTTATAGAAGAAATATATAAAACATGGCAATGACAGCCACTTGTCAGCTTTATAACATATATAATCCACTGATTTTAAAGTTGCAGTTTAATAGATATTATAAAAAACAATAAAGCAGCAAAGACATACTGGCTCACAGGAACAATTTTTTCCTTTATTCCGACTCTTCAACACAACGCAGCTTAGAAATAAAGAAGTTAAAGGGACACTCAAGTCAAAATTAAACTTTCATGATTCAGATAGAGCATGTAATTTTAAACAATTTTCCAATTTACTCCCATTAAAAAAAATTGTTCAGTCTTTTTATATTTACACTTTTTGAGTCACCAGCTCTTACTCAGTATGTGCAAGAATTCACAAAACAGAACAAACTTGCTCTGCCTTAAAATAATAAAATCTTGATTGAAGAATCTTCTTTCAAACACCTAAACTTTACCACCTCCATGCATTTAACGTAGGCAAAGAGAATTACTGGGGGATGTGGGAAGGGAGGTGATATTTAACAGCTTTGCTGTGGTGCTCTTTGCCTCCTCCTGCTGGCCAGGAGTGATATTCCCAACAGTAATTGATGATCCGTGGACTCATCATGTCATTAGAAAGAAATATACGTATATGCGATTGGCTGGTGGCTGTCACATGATACAGGAGGAGTGGAAATTATTGCATAGTCTTGTTATTGTGCATTTGTTGATTATGCAAATTTAAAGTATTTAACTGGTCTTACCTTACTTCTGGAAATGTGGCTTGATTGTCCACATATAATTCTGAACAAATAAGTGTTAAAAGGGACAGTGTACTGTGATTTGTTCTCCTCGCTAATGTGTTCCCAAGAATCTAATTTACTACTAGAGTGTATTAAGTTGTTTAAAATTCAAAAATAAAAGTAAAGGAGCTATTTGTAAACACCTGCTTTTGCCTGTTGTATCATTACCTATACTGAAAATTTTCAGTAACTTAAAAAAAAGGAACATGAAGCCCAAACATTTTCTTCCAGGATTCAGATAGAGCACAGCTTTAAACATTTATCTAATTTACTTCTATTATTAATTTTGCTTCATTCTCTTAGCAATGCACTACTGGGAGATAACTGTGTGTGTGTATATATATATATATATATATATATATATATATACATACACACACATGCACAGTGGATATCAAAAGTCTACACACCCCTGTTAAAATGCCAGGTTTCAGTGAGGTAAAAAAATGAGACAAAGATAAATAATTTCAGAACTTTTTCCACCTTTAATGTGACGTATAAACTATGCAACTCAATTGAAAAACAAACTGAAATCTTTTAGGTGAAGGGAAGTAAAAATAAAAAAATAAAATATGGTTGCATAAGTGTGCACACCCTTAAACTAATACTTTGTTGGAGCACCTTTTGATTTTATTACAGAACTCTGTCTTTTTGGGTATCAGCATGGCACATCTTGACTTGGCAAGATTTGTCCACTCTTCTTTGAAAAAACACTCCAAATCAGTCAGATTGCGAGGGCATCTCCTGTGCACAGCCCTCTTCAGATCACCCCACAGATTTTTGATTGGATTCAGGTCTGGGCTCTGGCTGGGCCATTCCAAAACTTTAATCTTCTTCTGGTGAAGCCATTCCTTTATTGCTTTGGATGTATGCTTTGGGTCGTTGTCATGCTGAAGGATGAAGTTCCTCTTCATGTTCAGCTTTCTAGCAGAAGCCTGAAGGTTTTGTGCCAATATTGACTGGTATTTGGAACTGTTCATAATTCCCTCTACCTTGAATAAGGCCCCAGTTCCAGCTGAATAAAAACAGACCCAAAGCATGATGCTACCACCACCATGCTTCACTGTGGGTATGGTGTTATGTTGGTGATATGCAGTGTTGTTTTTGTGCCAAACATATCTTTTGGAATTATTGCCAAAAAGTTCAACCTTGGTTTCATCAGACCATAACACATTTTCTCACATGCTTTTGGGAGACTTCAGATGTGTTTTTGCTAAATTTAGCTGGGCTTGGATGTTTTTCTTCGTAAGAAAAGGCTTACGTCTACCCCAAAGCCCAAACATATGAAGAATACGGGAGATTGCTGTCACATGTACTACACAGCCAGTACTTGCCAGATATTCCTGCAGCTCCTTTAATGTTGCTGTAGGCCTCTTGGTAGCCTCCCAGACCAGTTTTCTTCTCGTCTTTTCATCAATTTTGGAGGGACTTCCAGTTTTTGGTAATGTCATTGTTGTGCCATATGTTCTCCACTTAATGATGACTGTCTTCACTGTGTTCCATGGTATATCTAATGCCTTGGAAATTATTTTGTACCCTTCTCCTGACTGATACCTTTTAACAACGAGATCCCTCTGATGCTTTGGAAACTCTCTGCGGACCATGGCTTTTGTGTAGGACGCGACTAAGAAAATGTCAGGAAAGACCTACTAGAACAGCTGAACTTTATTCAGGGTTAATTAGAGGCACTTTAAATGATGGCAGGTGTGTGATGACTCTTATTTAACATGGTTTTGAATGTGATTGCTTAATTCTGAACACAGCTACATCCCCAGTTATAAGCGGGTGTGCACACTTATGCAACCACATTATATTATTTTTTTGTTTTCTTTCCTCCACCTTAAAGATTTCAGTTTATTTTTCAATTGAGTTGTACAGTTTATAGTTCACATTAAAGGTGGAAAAAGTTCTGAATTTATTTATCTTTGTTTCTTTTTTTTACATCACAGAAACCTGCCATTTTAACAGGGGTGTGTAGACTTTTTATATCCACTGTGTGTATATATATATATATATATATATATATATATATATATATATATATATATATATATATATATATATATATTTTTTTTTTTATTATATATATTCCAGGCAGAGTATGGCACTCACAAATCTTTAACCGGGGTTCTGCAGCAGGCAAAGCATACACAACAAAAAGAAGCAGGCACAAGGTGTGGGATTAAAAGACATCCTTGATTTAAATACCGGTGGGGGAGAGAGAGAGAGACAGAGAGACAGAGAGAGAGAGAGAGAGAGAGAGATATCTCTCTAGATAGATAGATAGATAGATAGATAGATATCCATCCACCAATCAGCAGCTGTCTCCCAGCTTCTGAGCCTACTTCATTATGCTCTATCAGAAGCATGAAATAAATTATTTGGGTTTCATGTCCCTTTAAGTACTGGTTTTAAAATAGATAAATTGTGCTCACAAGTTTGGGTGTGAAAGAAAGGTACTAAAATGTTGATTTTCAATTGAATTTTGGTTTCAATTAGCATGATAACTATTTCATATACAAAATAAAACAGAATGAACAAATTCCCATACATTTATTTAAACTCTGCAGCTGTTATAACAAGTCTTTAGAAACACATTAAGGAAACTCTTTAAGAAAATGCAGAAAGGGTATCTCTATTATTTTATACATAGTGAACCAATGAATCATAACTCTGAAACCCTGTCCAGAGTCAAGAAATAAAAGTGAGCTCAGCTTTGAGGTACAGCTCAGAGTCCCTTTACAGCTGAACACAGTGTAGTCCATATGAAGACTTAGGGCTCCATGTATAAAGCAGCGTAAGCTGCTCCAGGAGCCCCTGCGGGGCAGGTTTGCACATGCTTCCCGCAATGTAAGAAACAGAAATCAGAGTGTTGCTTCTTACTCTTCGCCACCTCTGTGGTGGCGAAGAGAAATCACCCCAAACTCGCTCAGGGTGATTGACAGATCCTTCTCTTACGCGAGGGACGGGCATTACACACTCATCGGAGTGTGTAATGATACATGCGGGTCAGCGGACGAACAGATCGGGTGCCGTATGCAGGGAAGGCGTGCGGACAACTTCTCAAGTTCAAAAGCTTGTCCGCACACCGCTTGATACATGGGACCCTTACACTACAGGTTTGTCCATCCCAAATTTAAAGCCTTGGTTACAAGAACACTTATTTACTTCACTGAGTATGTTAAAAACACAGCCATTTAAAAAGGAACAGTGCATACTTAAGTGGGTTGCTAAAGAATAAACACATCAGCCAAATCTAAACAAACATTCTTAAACAAATTAAAAACGTATTTGCTGCAATTGTTTTTCAATAGCCAAACGACACTCACCACTTACCTTATTTGGAGGAGCCAATCCAGGCTTGAGTCTGCAGACAAGTCTACTCAAAATTAATAAAGCAACTTGTTTTGCAGTAAGTATGCCAATTACAGAATGATATGTAGAAGGGTTAGCCTTGAGAAATCTCAAGTTTAAAAAGAACACAAAAAAACCAAAACATTTCAGAGCTAAAACTACATGAATGAGGCAAAATAAATAATATTTTGTAAAGTTGATTTACTACGCTAACTAAATATTTTATATTGAAATTTCAAAATGTTAACTGTTCCTTTAAATTCTTGGTTTTCACTAACATATACAGTAATTGAACCTCTTGATTGCCATACACACAATTATTTAACCCATTAAATGCCAGTAACACAAACACAACATTGTTAAAAAAAACTTTAGTAACGTGCAATTAATGGGTTAAACAACTAACTTGTGCAGCTATTTTAATACTGGATTGCCAGGATACAACATACTTTTTTTCACCTTAAAGGGACAGTATAAACCAATTTCCATTTAACAGCATGTAATAGACACTACTATAAAGAATAATATGCACAGATACTGATCTAAAAATCCAGTATAAAACAGTTTAAAAACTTACTTTGAAGCTCCCAGTTTAGCACTGTTAAAAAGATTAGCTGGAACACTCACTGAAAATGGGAAATAACAGACACGCCCCATTACTTTGCATTTGAAAAGATCCTTTACACAAACAGAAGCAAGCTGGAGTAGGTATACATCAGTAATATTCTCCTAAAACTTTGGGGCTTGGTTTGGAGTCTGAAAATCAGTGCAATGTTATTTACAAATTTGCAAAACTATACTTTCTCTTGTAAGGTGTATCCAGTCCACGGATCATCCATTACTTGTGGGATATTCTCATTCCCAACAGGAAGTTGCAAGAGGATCACCCACAGCAGAGCTGTTATATAGCTCCTCCCCTAACTGCCATACCCAGTCATTCTCTTGCAACTCTCAACAAGCAGGGAGGTAGTAAGAGAGAGTGGTGAAATATAGTTAGTTTTTATTCTTCAATCAAAAGTTTGTTATTTTTAAATGGTACCGGAGTTGCAGTAAATAGAAGAAGAATCTGCCTGCGTTTTCTATGATCTTAGCAGCTTGTAACTAAGATCCATTGCTGTTCTCACATATGTCTGAAGAGAGAGGTAACTTCAGCGGGAGAATGGCGTGCAGGTTATCCTGCTATGAGGTATGTGCAGTTACAATTTTTTCTAGAGATGTAAATACTAGAAAATTCTGCTGATACCGGATTAATGTAAGGTAAGCCTGGATACAGTGATTTAATAGCGACTGGTATCATGCTTTCTCTCAGAGGTAATACTCTTATAAAATTACAATATAAAACATTTGCTGGCATGTTTAAGCGTTTTTATATATGTTCTTGGTGATAAAACTTTATTGGGGCCTAGTTTTTCCACATGGCTGGCTTAAATTTTGCCTAGAAACAGTTTCCTGAGGCTTTCCACTGTTGTAGTATGAGTGGGAGGGGCCTAATTTAGCGCTTTTTTGTGCAGTTAAAATTACAAACTGAGATATCCAGCTTCCCTCAGGAGTCCCCTGAATGCTATAGGACATCTCTAAAGGGCTCAAAGGCTTTCCAAAGTCGTTTATTGGGGAAGGTAGGGCCACAGCATGCTGTGGCAGTTTGTTGTGACTGTTAAAAAACGTCTATATCGTTTTTTTTTATACGTTTTTTGAACTAAGGGGTTAATCATCCATTTGCAAGTGGGTGCAATTCTCTGTTAGCTTATTACATACACTGTAAAAATTTTGTTTCATTTACTGCCTTTTTTCACTGTTTTTCAAATTCTGACAAAATTTGTTTCTCTTAAAGGCACAGTACCGTTTTTTATATTTGATTGTTAACTTGATTTAAAGTGTTTTCCAAGCTTGCTAGTCTCATTGCTAGTCTGTACAAACATGTCTGACATAGAGGAAACTCCTTGTTCATTATGTTTAAAAGCCATGGTGGAACCCCCTCTTAGAAAGTCTACCAAATGTACTGATTTCACTTTAAGCAATAAAGATCATATTCTGTCTTTAAAAAATTTATCACCAGAGGAATCTGACGAGGGGGAAGTTATGCCGACTAACTCTCCCCACGTGTCAGATCCTTTGACTCCCGCTCAAGGGACTCACGCTCAAATGGCGCCAAGTACATCTAGGGCGCCCATAGCGTTTACTTTACAAGACATGGCGGCAGTCATGGATAATACACTGTCAGCGGTATTAGCCAGACTGCCTGAATTTAGAGGAAAGCGAGATAGCTCTGGGGTTAGACGAAATACAGAGCATACTGACGCTTTAGAACCATGTCTGATACTGCCTCACAATATGCAGAAGCTGAGGAAGGAGAGCTTCAGTCTGTGGGTGATGTTTCTGACTCAGGGAAGATGATGCAACCTGATTCTGATATTTCTACATTTAAATTTAAGCTTGTACATCTCTGCGTATTGCTCAGGGAGGTTTTAGCTGCTCTGAATGACTGTGATACAATTGCAGTGCCAGAGAAATTGTGTAGACTGGATAAATACTATGCAGTGCCGGTGTGTACTGATGTTTTTCCAATACCTAAAAGGTTTACAGAAATTATTAAAAAGGAATGGGATAGACCAGGTGTGCCGTTCTCTCCCCCTCCTATTTTTAGAAAAATGTTTCCAATAGACGCCACCACACGGGGCTTATGGCAGACAGTTCCTAAGGTGGAGGGAGCAGTTTCTACTCTAGCAAAGCGTACTACTATCCCTGTCGAGGACAGTTGTGCTTTTTTAGATCCAATGGATAAAAAGTTAGAGGGTTACCTTAAGAAAATGTTTATTCAACAAGGTTTTATCCTACAGCCCCTTGCATGCATTGCTCCTGTCACTGCTGCTGCGGCATTCTGGTTTGAGTCTCTGGAAGAGGCTTTACAGGTAGAGACTCCATTGGATGACATACTTGACAAGCTTAGAGCACTTAAGCTACCCAATTCTTTTGTTTCTGATGCCATTGTTCATTTGACTAAACTAACGGCTAAGAATTCTGGTGTTGCTATCCAGGCGCGCAGAGCGCTATGGCTTAAATCATGGTCAGCTGACGTTACTTCAAAGTCTAAGGTACTTAACATTCCCTTCAAGGGGCAGACCCTATTCGGGCCTGGGTTGAAGGAGATTATTGCTGATATCACTGGAGGAAAAGGTCATGCCCTTCCTCAGGACAGGTCCAAATCAAGGGCCAAACAGTCTAATTTTCGTGCCTTTCGAAACTTCAAGGCAGGTGCTGCATCAACTTCCTCTAATGCAAAACAAGAGGGAACTTTTGCTCAGTCCAAGACGGTCTGGAGACCTAACCAGACCTGGAACAAAGGTAAGCAGGCCAAAAAGCCTGCTGCTGCCTCTAAGACAGCATGAAGGAACGGCCCCCTATCCAATAACGGATCTAGTAGGGGGCAGACTTTCACTCTTCGCCCAGGCGTGGGCAAGAGATGTCCAGGATCCCTGGGCGTTGGAAATTATATCTCAGGGATATCTTCTGGACTTCAAAGCTTCCCCCCCAAAAGGGAGATTTCACCTTTCACAATTATCTGCAAACCAGATAAAGAGAGAGGCATTTTTACATTGTGTACAAGACCTCCTAGTTATGGGAGTGATCCATCCAGTTCCAAAGGAGGAACAGGGATTTTACTCAAATCTGTTTGTGGTTCCCAAAAAAAGAGGGAAACGTCAGACCAATTTTGGATCTAAAGATCTTAAACAAATTCCTCAGAGTTCCATCATTCAAGATGGAAACTATTCGTACCATCCTACCTATGATCCAGGAGGGTCAATATATGACTACAGTGGATTTAAAGGATGCTTATCTTCACATTCCGATACACAAAGATCATCATCGGTTTCTCAGGTTTGCCTTTCTAGACAGGCATTACCAGTTTGTAGCTCTTCCCTTTGGATTAGCTACAGCCCCAAGAATTTTTACGAAGGTTCTGGGGTCGCTTCTGGCGGTCCTAAGGCCGCGGGGCATAGCAGTAGCCCCTTATTTAGACGACATCCTGATACAGGCGTCAAACTTCCAAATTGCCAAGTCTCATACGGACATAGTACTGGCATTTCTGAGGTCCCATGGGTGGAAAGTGAACGAGGAAAAGAGCTCTCTATCCCCACTCACAAGAGTTTCCTTCCTAGGGCTTCTAAATTCCTGCCGTGTTCTTCATTCTATTCCGCACCCTTCGGTGGCTCAGTGCATGGAAGTAATCGGCTTAATGGTAGCGGCAATGGACACAGCGCCGTTTGCACGCCTACATCTCAGACCGCTGCAACTATGCATGCTCAGTCAGTGGAATGGGGATTACACAGATTTGTCCCCTCTACTAAATCTGGACCAAGAGACCAGGGATTCTCTTCTCTGGTGGCTATCTCGGGTCCATCTGTCCAAAGGTATGACCTTTCGCAGGCCAGATTGGACAATTGTAACGACAGATGCCAGCCTTCTAGGTTGGGGTGCAGTCTGGAACTCCCTGAAGGCTCAGGGATCGTGGACTCAGGAGCAGACACTCCTTCCAATAAATATTCTGGAACTGAGAGCGATATTCAATGCTCTCCAGGCTTGGCCTCAGTTAGCAACTCTGAGGTTCATCAGATTTCAGTCGGACAACATCACGACTGTGGCTTACATCAACCATCAAGGGGGAACAAGGAGTTCCCTAGCGATGTTAGAAGTCTCAAAGATAATTCGCTGGGCAGAGACTCACTCTTGCCACCTATCAGCTATCCATATCCCAGGTGTAGAGAACTGGGAGGCGGATTTTCTAAGTTGTCAGACTTTTCATCCGGGGGAGTGGGAACTCCATCCGGAGGTGTTTGCTCAACTGATTCATCGTTGGGGCAAACCAGAACTGGATCTCATGGCGTCTCGCCAGAACGCAAAGCTTCCTTGTTACGGATCCAGGTCCAGGGATCCCGAGGCGACGCTAATAGATGCTCTAGCAGCACCTTGGTCTTTCAACCTGGCCTATGTGTTTCCACCGTTTCCTCTGCTCCCTCGACTGATTGCCAAAATCAAGCAGGAGAGAGCATCGGTGATTTTGATAGCGCCTGCGTGGCCACGCAGGACCTGGTATGCAGATCTAGTGGACATGTCATCCGTTCCACCTTGGACTCTGCCGTTAAGACAAGACCTTCTACTACAAGGTCCCTTCAATCATCCAAATCTAATTTCTCTGAGACTGACTGCCTAGAGATTGAACGCTTGATTTTATCAAAGCGTCGCTTCTCCGAGTCAGTCATTGATACCTTAATACAGGCACGAAAGCCTGTCACCTGGAAAATTTACCATAAGATATGGCGTAAATATCTTTATTGGTGTGAATCCAAGGGTTACTCATGGAGTAAGGTCAGGATTCCCAGGATATTATCCTTTCTCCAAGAAGGTTTGGAAAAAGGATTGTCAGCTAGTTCCTTAAAGGTACAGATTTCTGCACTGTCTATTCATTTGCACAAGCGTCTGGCAGATGTTCCAGACGTTCAGGCATTTTGTCAGGCTTTAGTTAGAATCAAGCCTGTGTTTAAACCCGTGGCTCCGCCATGGAGCTTAAATCTGGTTCTTAGGGTTCTTCAAGCAGTTCCATTTGAACCTCTTCATTCCATAGATATCAAACTTTTATCTTGGAAAGTTCTTTTTTTGGTAGCTATTTCCTCGGCTTGTAGAGTCTCCGAATTATCTGCCTTACAATGTGATTCTCCTTATCTGATCTTCCATACGGATAAGGTAGTCCTGCGTATCAAACCTGGGTTTTTACCTAAGGTGGTATCTAACAAGAATATCAATCAAGAGATTGTTGTTCCATGCTTGTGTCCTAATCCTTCTTCAAAGAAGGAACGTCTATTACACAATCTGGACGTGGTTCGTGCTTTAAAGTTTTACTTACAAGCTACTAAAGACTTTCGTCAAACATCTGCTTTGTTTGTTGTCTACTCTGGACAGAGGAGAGGTCAAAAGGCTTCGGCAACCTCTCTTTCTTTTTGGCTAAGAAGCATAATCCGCTTAGCCTATGAGACTGCTGGCCAGCAGCCTCCTGAAAGGATTACAGCTCATTCTACTAGAGCTGTGGCTTCCACTTGGGCCTTTAAAAATGAGGCTTCTGTTGAACAGATTTGCAAGGCGGCGACTTGGTCTTCGCTTCATACTTTTTCAAAATTCTACAAATTTGATACTTTTGCTTCTTCGGAGGCTATTTTTGGGAGAAAGGTTTTACAGGCAGTGGTACCTTCCGTTTAAGTACCTGCCTTGTCCCTCCCTTCATCCGTGTACTTTAGCTTTGGTATTGGTATCCCACAAGTAATGGATGATCCGTGGACTGGATACACCTTACAAGAGAAAACATAATTTATGCTTACCTGATAAATTTATTTCGCTTGTGGTGTATCCAGTCCACGGCCCGCCCTGTCATTTTAAGGCAGGTAATTTTTAAAGTTAAACTACAGTCACCACTGCACCCTATGGTTGCTCCTTTCTCTGCTTGTTTTCGGTCGAATGACTGGATATGGCAGTTAGGGGAGGATTTATATAACAGCTCTGCTGTGGGTGATCCTCTTACAACTTCCTGTTGGGAATGAGAATATCCCACAAGTAATAAATGATCCGTGGACTGGATACACCACAAGAGAAATAAATTTATCAGGTAAGCATAAATTATGTTTTTTCTTTTTTTTAAGCTGTAGAGGCTATATAAATGGATCATCTACAAAACATTTATGCAAAGAAAAATCTAGTGTAGAATGTCCCTTTAACTTTGCAAGCTTGAGGCTAAGCCAACAATGCACAGGTTGCTGCCCATGTCAGTGTTGCATGCAGGAGATTGGATAGAAGGGAGAAGAAAATAATGCTGATGCTGACTGTAGTGTAGAGCCATAACTGTGAAACAGGGCAAGAGCTTTTTACCTGGTGCCAGTGCCTGTTTTTTAGGCACCTGACATTTGTCGAGCTCTGTTTAAATATATTTATTAAATAGCTTATTTTTCTTTACTTTTGAGAATTAGGAGAATTGCCATTTAGGAAAGGAACAAATGGTGTGGACAGGTGAACAGACAGTGGTATCACAATGCAACTGCGATGAACAAAAGCAGTAAATTAGGAAACAATTGCTCACTAAACAGAATATCATTTGTACAAATAAAAGTACAAACAGATGCAGCTCCTGTGCAGAACACAACCAGTGAGCTAATCAGGAGCAACTAGCACATGACCCGCAAATTACCAGTTGTGTTCTGCTCCTGAGCTTGCGCCTCACAAGTTACCATTGTATTCAACCCATTGAAAGGAGTTACTTGCATTATCTAACTTTTGTGATGTAAATACCACATGGGAGCAAATTTAACATACATGCAGGCAAACAGGTTCGCAAGTAGTGAATCTGTCTGCTTGCAATCGACACATGCGATGTTGCATTGCACAGAGCAATTTATCAATGAACAAGAGGATTCTTGTGCAATTCCGTCCCCTACTCCGGCACAAACAACTGCGCTAGAGCAGGGCATGTCAATCACCCTAAACAAGTGATTGTCGGGGAATTAATCTCTGCAGTTCTGTTTGTTTCCAACGCTTTCAACCTTTTAGCAATTACTGAAACATGGCTATCTTCCTCTGACACTGTTTCCATTGCTGCTCTCACACATGGTGGTCTTCACTTTAGCCACACACCTAGGCCAGGTGAGAGACACGGTGGTGTTGGTGTTGGCATCTTACTCTCCCCCTCCTATCAGTACCAATCTCCATCTCTCTCCTAATTCTGGGGGACTTCAACATCCCCATTGACAACCCATCTGCCCCTGCTACCTCTAAACTTCTCTCACTCACTAACTCCTTCGGCCTTTCACAATCCACCCTATTCCCTACCCACCGCGAAGGACACTATTGATCTGGCATTCTCCTATCTCTGCTCTCTCCCAGATGTTGCCTGTCGCTCATTTCCCATCTCAGACCACCATCTGCTCACCTTTAATCTTAATATACAGGCTAAACCTACTTCCCCCCCCCCCCCTCGCCCCTGCAGAAATCTGCACACTGTAGACCCTCCCCAATCTTATTCAAATACGCCTCCCCCACACTTCCATGATATCCTTCACTGACCTTGCCATAACCCACTACAACAATACTCTCTCCTCTGCACTTGACACTCTCACTCCGCCCCAACTTCGCAAAGTCCCACGTCGTCGGCTTCAGGCCTGGCACTTCTAGCAAACACGCCACCTACAAAAATGTTCCCGCACTGCTGAACGTGCCTGGAGAAAATCCCGCTCTGAACCTGATTTCATGCACTATAAGTTAATCCTTTACTCTTACACCTCTGCCCTTCACTTAGCTAAGCAAACTTACTTCTCTTCTCTTATATCCACTCACTCCTCAAACCCTAAAAGACTCTTCTCCATTTTCAACTCTCTTCTCTACCCAACTGCACCACCCCCCTCATCTGCGTTCAGTGCCCAAGACCTGGCTGACTACTTTTTCAATAAAACACTTACCATCCGAAGAAGCATCCCAACACAAGCTTGCAATTTCCCAACTTCACTCCCAGTCACCCCCTCTGCATTTCTCTGCATCTTCCTCCCAACCA
Source organism: Bombina bombina (assembly GCF_027579735.1). Lineage (NCBI taxonomy): Eukaryota > Metazoa > Chordata > Amphibia > Anura > Bombinatoridae > Bombina > Bombina bombina. Next base: position 83,628,404 of record NC_069509.1, on the reverse strand, counting down.
CTGAGAGTGAAGTGGCTTCCCAATTGTCTTCCTCACACCTCACTACCTGTCCACTTGACCCTATTCCTTCGCATCTAATACCTTCTGTCTCCCACCCTCACTCCGGCTCTTACCCACATATTCAACCTATCCCTTTCTACTGGCTCATTCCCTGACTCCTTCAAACATGCACGGTCACCCCCATCCTCAATAAACCCTCCCTTGACCCTAACACTCCTGCAAACTACCGCCCTATATCATTGCTCCAAAAATCCTTGAAAAACTAGTTTTCTATCGCTTAACCCACTTCCTGTCCTCCAACTCACTGCTCAACCCCCTGCAATCTGGCTTTCGTCCCTAACACTCAACTGAGACTGCCCTCACCAAGGTTATCAACAATCTCCTTTCTGCTAAAAACAAAGGCTACTACTCTATACTCATCTTACTTGAACGCTCTACTGCCTTTGACACTGTTGACCATCCCCTTCTCCTACGGACTCTCAGCTCTCTTGGGCTCTGTGACACTTGCCCTCTCCTGGATTCACTCTTATCTCTCTAACAGATCCTTCTCCGTCTCTTTTGCTGGTGGCTCCTCCTCTCCATTGCCTCTGTCTGTTGGAGTACATCAAGGCTCTGTCCTGGGTCCTCTACTCTTCTCTATTTACACTTCTTCACTGGGTATCAACAGCTATGGCTTCAACTATCATCTCTATGCTGATGATACCCAGATCTACCTTTCCACCCCTGCACTCTCTCCTTCTGTCAATTTTTACATCAGCGACTGCTTATCTGGTATTTCCTCCTGGATGGCCTCTCACCAACTAAAAATAAACATGGCCAAAACCGAACTACTTCTAATCCCCCCCTCTAACTCTACTACAGTTTCTAATTTTTCCATCACTGTTGGCGGCACCACTATCTCCCCATCACCCCAAGTCCACTGCCTCGGAGTCGCACTTGACTCAAATCTGTCCTTCATTCCCCACATCCAACTGCAATATCTCAAAATTGTGTCCGTTTCTGAGTGACGAAACTACTAAACTGCTTATCCACTTCCTGGTAATTTCCCGACTTGACTACTGCAATAACTTGCTAACTTTTGGCCTCCCTCTCTCCCCTTCAATCCATCCTAAATGCATCTGCTAGGCTAATCGACCTCTCTCGACGCTCCATTTCTGCTGCACCTCTCTGTGAGTCCCTTCACTGGCTCCCCATTCACAGCAGAATTAAATTCAAAATTCTCACCCTGACCTACAAAGCCCTCACCAATGCTGCCCCACCCTACCTGTCCTCACTCATCAAAAAAACATAATTTATGCTTACCTGATAAATTCCTTTCTCCTGTAGTGTAGTCAGTCCACGGGTCATCATTACTTCTGGGATATTAACTCCTCCCCAACAGGAAGTGCAAGAGGATCACCCAAGCAGAGCTGCTATATAGCTCCTCCCCTCTACGTCACACCCAGTCATTCAACCAAGAACCAAACGAGAAAGGAGAAACTATAGGGTGCAGTGGTGACTGGAGTATAATTTAAAAATTTAGACCTGCCATAAAAAACAGGGCGGGCCGTGGACTGACTACACTACAGGAGAAAGGAATTTATCAGGTAAGCATAAATTATGTTTTCTCCTGTTAAGTGTAGTCAGTCCACGGGTCATCATTACTTCTGGGATACCAATACCAAAGCTAAAGTACACGGATGACGGGAGGGACAGGCAGGATCTTTATACGGAAGGGACCACTGCCTGAAGAACCTTTCTCCCAAAAACAGCCTCCGAAGAAGCAAAAGTGTCAAATTTGTAAAATTTGGAAAAAGTATGAAGAGAAGACCAAGTTGCAGCCTTGCAAATCTGTTCAACAGAGGCCTCGTTCTTAAAGGCCCAAGTGGAAGCCACAGCTCTAGTGGAATGAGCTGTAATTCTTTCAGGAGGCTGCTGTCCAGCAGTCTCATAGGCTAAACGTATTATGCTACGAAGCCAAAAAGAGAGAGAGGTAGCAGAAGCTTTTTGACCTCTCCTCTGTCCAGAATAACCGACAAACAGGGAAGAAGTTTAGCGAAAATCTTTAGTTGCCTGTAAATAAAATTTCAGGGCACGGACTACGTCTAGATTGTGCAGAAGTCGTTCCTTCTTTGAAGAAGGATTCGGACACAATGATGGCACAACAATCTCCTGATTGATATTCTTGTTAGTGACAACCTTAGGTAAGAACCCAGGTTTAGTACGCAGAACTACCTTATCTGAATGAAAAATCAGATACGGAGAATCACAATGTAAGGCTGATAACTCAGAGACTCTACGAGCCGAGGAAATAGCCATTAAAAAGAGAACTTTCCAAGATAACAGCTTGATATCAATGGAATGAAGGGGTTCAAACGGAACACCCTGTAAAACGTTAAGAACTAAATTTAAGCTCCATGGTGGAGCAACAGTTTTAAACACAGGCTTAATCCTGGCCAAAGTCTGGCAAAAAGCCTGAACGTCTGGAACTTCTGACAGACGCTTGTGTAAAAGAATGGACAGAGCTGAGATCTGTCCCTTTAGGGAACAAGCAGATAAACCCTTTTCTAAACCTTCTTGTAGAAAAGACAATATCCTAGGAATCCTAACTTTACTCCATGAGTAACTCTTGGATTCGCACCAATGTAAGTATTTACGCCATATTTTATGGTAAATCTTTCTGGTAACAGGCTTCCTAGCCTGTATTAAGGTATCAATAACTGACTCCGAAAAACCACGCTTTGATAAAATCAAGCGTTCAATTTCCAAGCAGTCAGCTTCAGAGAAATTAGATTTTGATGTTTGAAAGGACCCTGAATTAGAAGGTCCTGTCTCAGAGGCAGAGACCAAGGTGGACAGGATGACATGTCCACTAGATCTGCATACCAGGTCCTGCGTGGCCACGCAGGCGCTATCAGAATCACTGATGCTCTCTCCTGTTTGATCCTGGCAATCAATCGAGGAAGCATTGGGAAGGGTGGAAACACATAGGCCATCCCGAAGGTCCAAGGTGCTGTCAAAGCATCTACCAGGACTGCTCCCGGGTCCCTGGACCTGGACCCGTAACAAGGAAGCTTGGCGTTCTGGCGAGACGCCATGAGATCTCTCTCTGGTTTGCCCCAAAGTCGAAGTATTTGGGCAAAGATCTCCGGATGAAGTTCCCACTCCCCCGGATGAAAAGTCTGACGACTTAGGAAATCTGACGACTTAGGAAATCCGCCTCCCAGTTCTCCACTCCAGGAATGTGGATCGCTGACAGGTGGCAAGAGTGAGACTCTGCCCAGCGAATTATCTTTGATACTTCCATCATCGCTAGGGAGCTTCTTGTCCCTCCTTGATGGTTGATGTAAGCTACAGTCGTGATGTTGTCCGACTGAAACCTGATGAACCCCCGAGTTGTTAACTGAGGCCAAGCCAGAAGGGCATTGAGAACTGCTCTCAATTCCAGAATGTTTATTGGAAGGAGACTCTCCTCCTGAGTCCATGATCCCTGAGCCTTCAGGGAATTCCAGACAGCGCCCCAACCTAGTAGGCTGGCGTCTGTTGTTACAATTGTCCAATCTGGTCTGCTGAATGGCATCCCCCTGGACAGATGTGGCCGAGAAAGCCACCATAGAAGAGAATTTCTGGTCTCTTGATCCAGATTCAGAGTAGGGGACAAATCTGAGTAATCCCCATTCCACTGACTTAGCATGCACAATTGCAGCGGTCTGAGATGTAGGCGTGCAAAGGGTACTATGTCCATTGCCGCTACCATTAAGCCGATTACCTCCATGCATTGAGCCACTGACGGGTGTTGAATGGAATGAAGGACACGGCAAGCATTTTGAAGCTTTGTTAACCTGCCTTCTGTCAGGTAAATCTTCATTTCTACAGAATCTATAATAGTCCCCAAGAAGGGAACCCTTGTGAGTGGTAAGAGAGAACTCTTCTCTACGTTCACCTTCCACCCATGCGACCTTAGAAATGCCAGTACTAACTCTGTATGAGACTTGGCAGTTTGAAAGCTTGACGCTTGTATCAGAATGTCGTCTAGGTACGGAGCCACCGAAAATCCTTGCGGCCTTAGCACCGCCAGAAGAGAGCCCAGCACCTTTGTGAAGATTCTTGGAGCCGTAGCCAACCCGAATGGAAGAGCTACAAACTGGTAATGCCTGTCTAGGAAGGCAAACCTTAGATACCGGTAATGATCTTTGTGAATCGGTATATGAAGGTAGGCATCCTTTAAATCCACTGTGGTCATGTACTGACCCTTTTGGATCATGGGTAAGATTGTCCGAATAGTTTCCATTTTGAACGATGGAACTCTTAGGAATTTGTTTAGGATCTTTAAATCCAAGATTGGTCTGAAGGTTCCTTCTTTCTTGGGAACCACAAACAGATTTGAGTAAAACCCTTGTCCGTGTTCCGACCGCGGAACCGGATGGATCACTCCCATTAGTGAAAGATCTTGTACACAGCGTAGAAACGCCTCTTTCTTTATCTGGTTTGTTGACAACCTTGAAAGATGAAATCTCCCTTTTGGGGGAGAGGCTTTGAAGTCCAGAAGATATCCCTGAGATATGATCTCTAACGCCCAGAGATCCTGGACATCTCTTGCCCAAGCCTGGGCGAAGAGAGAGAGTCTGCCCCCCACTAGATCCGTTCCCGGATCGGGGGCCCTCACTTCATGCTGTCTTAGGGGCAGCAGCAGGTTTTCTGGCCTGCTTGCCCTTGTTCCAGGATTGGTTAGGTTTCCAGCCTTGTCTGTATCGAGCAACAGCTCCTTCCTGTTTTGGTGCAGAGGAAGTTGATGCTGCTCCTGCCTTGAAGTTACGAAAGGCACGAAAATTAGACTGTCTAGCCCTAGGTTTGGCTCTGTCTTGAGGCAGGGCATGGCCTTTACCTCCTGTAATGTCAGCGATAATTTCCTTCAAACCGGGCCCGAATAAGGTCTGCCCTTTGAAAGGTATGTTAAGTAATTTAGATTTAGAAGTAACATCAGCTGACCAGGATTTTAGCCATAGCGCTCTGCGTGCCTGAATGGCGAATCCGGAATTCTTAGCCGTAAGTTTAGTTAAGTGCACTACGGCATCAGAAATAAATGAATTAGCTAGCTTAAGGGTTTTAAGCTTGTGTGTAATCTCATCTAATGGAGCTGATTCAAGGGTCTCTTCCAGAGACTCAAACCAAAATGCAGCTGCAGCCGTGACAGGCGCAATGCATGCAAGGGGTTGCAATATAAAACCTTGTTGAACAAACATTTTCTTAAGGTAACGCTCTAATTTTTTATCCATTGGATCTGAAAAGGCGCAGCTATCCTCCACCGGGATAGTGGTACGCTTAGCTAAAGTAGAAACTGCTCCCTCCACCTTAGGGACCGTTTGCCATAAGTCCCGTGTGGTGGCGTCTATTGGAAACATCTTTCTGAATATAGGAGGGGGTGAGAAAGGCACACCGGGTCTATCCCACTCCTTAGTAACAATTTCAGTAAGTCTCTTAGGTATTGGAAAAACGTCAGTACTCGACGGTACCGCATAATATTTATCCAACCTACACATTTTCTCTGGTATTGCAACTGTGTTACAATCATTCAGAGCCGCTAAGACCTCCCCTAGTAATACACGGAGGTTTTCCAGCTTAAACTTAAAATTTGAAATGTCTGAATCCAGTTTATTTGGATCAGACCCGTCACCCGCAGAATGAAGCTCTCCGTCCTCATGTTCTGCAAATTGTGACGCAGTATCTGACATGGCCCTAATATTATCAGCGCACTCTGTTCTCACCCCAGAGTGATCTCGCTTACCTCTAAGTTCTGGTAATTTAGACAAAACTTCAGTCATAACATTAGCCATGTCCTGTAGTGTGATTTGTAATGGCCGCCCTGAAGTACTCGGCGTTACAATATCACGCACCTCCCGAGCGGGAGATGCAGGTACTGACACGTGAGGCAAGTTAGTCGGCATAACTTCCCCCTCGTTGTTTGGTGAATGATGTTCAATTTGTACAGAATGACTCTTATTCAAAGTAGCATCAATGCAATTAGTACATAAATTTCTATTGGGCTCCACCTTGGCTTTTGCACATATAGCACAGAGATATTCCTCTGAGTCAGACATGTTTAACAGACTAGCAATTAAACTAGCAAGCTTGGAAATACTTTTCACTCAAATTACAAGTAATATGAAAAATGCACTGTGCCTTTAAGAAGCACAGAAAATTTTTTATGACAGTTTAATAATAAGGAACCGGAAAAATTATAACAATCAGATTTTTCCCAGTAAAGGCATAAATTTAGCAAAGGATTGCCCCCATTAGCAATGGATAACTAACCCTTAATAGCAGAAAAAAATGTACAAATTATAAACGTTTTTTATCACAGTCAAAGCACAATCTCACAGGTCTGCTGTGAGTGATTACCTCCCTCAAAATAATTTTTGAAGACCCTTGAGCTCTGTAGAGACGATCCGGATCATGCAGGAAGAGAAAAAGACTTTTGACTGAATTTTTGATGCGTAGCAAAAGCGCCAAAATAGGCCCCTCCCCCTCACCCACAGCAGTGAGGGAAGTTCAGTAAACTGTCTCAAATTAAAAGAAACGACAGCCAAGTGGAAAAACAGTGCCCAAAAACAATTTTTCACCCAGTACCTCAGATATTTAAACAATTTAGCATGCCAGCAAAAACGTTTAAAATCAAATATCATGAAATGTCATTAAACAGCCTGTTGCTAGACGTTCCCACTGCAATTAAGGCTAAAGATTATATGCATATAGTATTACCCAGAGAAGTTCCATTCCCCAGAATACTGAAGTGTACACATATATACATAAACAGCCTGATACCAGTTGCTACTACTGCATTTAAGGCTGAACTTACATTATATCGGTATTGGCAGTATTTTCTCAGTCAATTCCATTCCTCAGAAAATAATATACTGCAACATACCTCTTTGCAGGTGAACCTGCCCGCTGTCCCCTGATCTGAAGTTTACCTCACTCCTCAGAATGGCCGAGAACAGCAAAATGAATTTTAGCTACGCCGG
>NC_069509.1:82843903-82871403 GCF_027579735.1 Bombina bombina | reverse complement strand
GTTCACCAAAAATGGGCCGGCATCTAAATTTACATTCTTGCTTTTCAAATAAAGATACCAAGAGAATGAAGAAAATTTGATAATAGGCGTAAATTAGAAAGTTGCTTAAAATTGACTGCTCTATCTGAATCATGCAAGAAAAAGATTGGGTTCAGTGTCCCTTTATTTATACTTTACTGTGCGTTTAAAGGGACAGTATATACACCAATTGTCATATAACTGCATATATAGGATACTACTATAAAGAAAAATATTCACAGATACGGATATAAAAATCCAGTATAAAAGTTCTAAAAGCGTAATTAGAAGCTCCCAGTTTAGCACTGTTGATGAGATTAGATGGGGACACCCAGTGAAAGGGGCTGGGAAAGCAGGAAGAGCTTCCTTGCATTTGAAAAGACCCATTACACAACCAGGAGTCTGTAGACATCAGTATACATCTAAAACTGTGGGGCTTGGTTAGGAATCTGAAAATCAGCACAATGTTATTTAAAAATAAGCAAAACTATACATTGTTACAGATGGGCTGTATAAATGGATCTTCTACAAAATATTTATGAAAAGAAAAATCTAGTGTACAATGTCCCTTTAAGTTTAGTGCTGCTCTAGGCACGGAGAAATCTGCTGCCCTCCAACTCTCTGCATATACCCATTTTAGTTTATATTTTCCTCATATATGTTTCTCACAAATGTACTGGGCGGCAGTTAATTATTCGCTTTGTCCTGACAGATCCACGGAAAAGCATGCAATAGTGATGATTTAATACTGTTAGCCAGTGCTTTTTTTGTGAAGAAAAAAAAAGGGGGGCCGGTACTCATTTGGGTATTGATTGATATATTTTACTTAGTAACTTTGAGAAAATGGAAAAGTACAAAGTTATTAACCATGCTTGATATATTTTGCAACACCCTCTTGTGAAAACTAGAGTATTTACATGACGATTAGAAATATTATCTGTTGTGACATGTCGGAGTGGTGGTACTCAGTACAGGTGAGTACCCCCACACAAAATGCCCTGCTGTTAGACACCTTTAAACCAGATATAAACCATTTTAGCTCCTTGGAGCTGCACAACTTTATGAAATGTAGCTGTTCTTTCAACCTTGATGCTCCCTAAAATTCTGCCGCCCTAGACCGAAGCCTAATTGACATGGGCCACAATACACCCCTGACTGAAAGACAATAAAGTGATGGTGAATTAATTTACCATTACATTGTACAAGTGTACTAGAAGTGAATTAACTAATAAATGTTTTGTTTTATAAATGTATAATTAGTTCTGCTCCATAATCCTGTAATTTCTCCGCCCCCTTTCATTTAGCTTTCTGTCTTGTAGTGATGTATTGCGCGGTCCCACCCGCTCTAGACATATTTCTCAGTGTGCAATCTTTAAAAATGTATAGGAAATTGGTTAAACTATAATATATCATTAAAGGGACAGTCTACACCAGAATGTTCTGTTTAAATAGATAGGTAATCCCGTTATTCCCCATTCCCCAGTTGTGCATAACCAACACAGTTATAGTAATACACCTTTTATCTCTGTGATTACCTTGTATCTAAGCCTCTGCAGACTGCCCCTTATTTCTGTTGTGACAGACTTGCATTTTAGCCAATCAGTGCTGACTCCTATGTAACTCCACGTGCGTGAGCACAATGTTATCTATATGGCCCTCTAGTTGTGAAAAAATGTCAAAATGCATTCAGATAAGAGGTGGCCTTCAAGGGCTAAGACATTAGCATATGAACCTACCTAGGTTTAGCTTTCAACTATGAATACCAAGAGAACAAAGCAAAATTGATGATTAAAGTACATTGGAAAGTTGTTTAAAATTGCATACCCTATCTGAATCATGAAAGTTTATTTTTGAATAGACTGAGTTCAGCATCACTTTAATATGAACCTTAAGGGGTTGAGGGCTTTGCCCAGGAGTCACTAGGGTTGCCAGCGGTCATCCACAAAAATACTGGACGACCTGTAGATGACTGGACATACAGTAGGTGGGAGATGGGTCACACAATAACTCCTTACAAGAGCGCTACCTTTGACCCCCACCATGTATATTTTCCAGCAATAAGCAGTCATTTTATCTTGTTGTCTGCTAGTAATTTTTCTTCTTTGGCTGCAAGTAACACAGGCAAGCAGTATTGATTTGACTCCAAAAACTGCAAGGAGCACACACAAAGCAGTGATTTAGCACCCAAATGACTGCAAGTAAAACTTTTTTTTGTTTTAACCTTTCTTGGCTATCGATAGTACACATAATAGTGACTGCAGTGTGTCACTTCTTTTAGGGACATATTTGTTATGAATAAAGGCATAGGGGACCTCTTACACTTAGTTTACAACAAGGGATGTGTAAAAACTGGACATTTAAGTGTCCAGTATTTTTTTTTTTAAATCTATTGATCTTTATGCAAAAAATACATTTTTAACAAAACAAAATAATAGATTTGCAACACATATATAACAGTGATCGCTACATTCACTGTTGAGAAAATAAATTAGGCATGAAGTATATGTCCTAGATAGCTCCTTAGATACTTGTAGTCAGTAGGGTACATTGTAATACATTGATAGTTGTCAGTAGCATCAAATGAAGATGTGCAATAGGTGATATTTCGTTTGATCCAAGTAGCATATAACAACTGCAGTAGCCAGGGTGGTTTAATTGAGGTATTGTCCAGTATTTTTTTTATAGGTTTTAACTGGACAGCCTGCTAAAACGCTGAACTGTCCGGTTAAATACGGGACACCTGGCAACCATAGGGGTAACTCTCTAGTACTGTTTTTAAACCTATCTTCAGGCATCCCCAACAAGCCAGATTTTCAGGATTATCATGGATGAGAGCAGGTAACATAACCATGTTTAATAATCATGTGATTCTTTCACCTGTACTGCAGTTGAGATATCCTCAAAATCTGGCCTGTTAGGGAGGTCTGAGGACAGGTCTGAACCACAGATGGTGTCAGCAGAAAATTATTGCTATTTAATTCTATTGCTATTTCGTAAAGCATAAAATGGACATGTTGATGTTATAATAAATTTGTCTAATTTAGTAACACATTTCATTATTATACTGTCTAATGTCTCTTGGGAGCTATGTGTTTAATCTCTGCAAATGAATTAAACACATAGGGATCAATCAAAATCCTTTAGAAAAAAAACGTACCCAATGATTTTCAACAGAAAAAAAAAGTATATGGAGATTTTTGTATATCATGTGATAAAGTTTATCTATCTAAAGGTTAATGATAAACACCATAGTTATAGTCCTGCTTTGGAGTAGCAATAGATGCAGTCAAGAGAGGCATACGCTTGTATCCACCAATCACATACCATATCTTACTTAGGATTGACACTGATACATCTGGTGTATAAAATGAACAAGGGTTATCTATCAAGAGACATTAAAATAATGCTATAACAAATCAGAGAACATTATTATTATATTAAATGGAGATTAAACACTCTGAGATAATAATATAAAATGATGAATTGTATATATAAGAAAACTCTGCAATAGACTTTCAATATTTATTTTGTCCCCTTTTCCTGTAATTCCATTCTGAAATTGTGAGCTTTTCTGTTCCTGTTAGAAATGGAAGTGCTGAACACTGTTCTATTCCACACAGCAATTGTCTGCACACTCTAGTGACCTATTTAAAACTGTCCCTAATTGGTCACAGCAGAAAAAGTAACCTAAGTTACAACATGGCAGCTCTCACTGTTTTATAGACACTAAAACTTTCCACTCATTTTGTCACTATTTAAACAACTAATGAAACTTTAAAAAATACATATACTTGTTATTCACAGACTAATCTTTACTTTGAAAGCTTCATTCTATATAGCATTTATGCAGTGTTTAGTATCCCTTAAAAGGACCATAAAATATGGTAGAGTTGCATAATCAACAAGTATATTATAGAAAGACAATATACAATAGCACGTGTTTTGAATTTTAAATGGGGAGTAAATTGTTTTCTAACAAATGTTTAAATTTACTTCCATTTGCCAGCCCCCTGTACCATGTGATAGCCATCAGCCAATCACAGATGTAGATACGTATACTTTGTAAACGCTTGCACATGCTCAGTAATAGCTGGTGCCTCAGAAAGTAAGCACATAAAAAGACTGTGCACTATGTGAATAATGTAAGTAAATTGGAAAGTGAGATAACAATTGCTGCTCTATCTAAAATAATGAGAATATAATGTTGACTTTAGTGTCACTTTAAATGTTCCTCCCATTTCCTTTAACAACACATACAAATAGTAAATATATATTCAATTAAAGTAATATTTATTAATTGTATTATATATAATTAGATCTATACAGATGTAACACTCTCATAATGTGAAAAGGTTTATTCACAGTGTGTTTAGGGAGAGGGACACTCAAAATTGAGTGTCAATATCTCTTGGTGGACATTTGACAGTTCTGATATTTATTTCTGGTGTCAGCCTTATTGTAAATTTATATTCGAGTAGGAATTACAATTGTATTTCGAGTAACCTTGTTTTACACATGACAAACGTGCAGAAAACAAACATTACTCTGCATGTTACATATAATTATCTGGCTGCACACAGAGCACCTCCTCCCAAGCAGCTGTCACAGAATCCCTAGGGAATGGTGCAGAGCAGCCGAGCTACACGATTAGGCCCCGCCCACCTCAGCTCAGCCTATCTTATTCTCGTTTAGGCTTTGGGTTTTCTTTTGTTATCCTGCGGGAGGAGAGAATGGGGGGAGGGAGTGCTGCCAGGTGATTGGCTGTGAGAGCCGCCTGTCATCCCCCTGCTGGCCCTGCCCGGCGCTTCTCGCCGGGCTCTTTACAATGTATCAGTAGCTGCGCTACTAGTGGCGGAAACTGCACCTCGGAGGCGAGAGGACCGGACACCGAAACAGAGTGGATTTTATCAGGATAAAGTACAAAGCGGACATAGCGAGAGTTTACGGGTTACCATTGTATTGTGCATTCCGGAATTTCCCCTCCCCCTCCCGGGATCAGTCCGAGGGCAGCGGAGGATCCGGGATGTGAAACCGGATTATTGGAATCTGTCTCCGAATACCCCGAGTGATGGGGGAAGGTGAACTCAGTCACCGGGATCCTTGATTTCCTCTCGCCTCCAGAGGCCCCAATTACCAGGTCAAATCACCGTATGACCCTCACTCATTGACTATGTCCGTAAAGGAGAATCCGTGCAAGAAGTTCCAGGCCAATATCTTCAATAAGAGCAAGTGTCAGAACTGCTTCAAGCCCAGAGAATCACATCTGCTGTCTGATGAAGATCTGAACCAGGTGACTTGGGTTCCTTCTCCCTCTGGAAATAATATCTCCTTTTTCTGCGCTTTACACAACTAGACCCCCCATAATTCATCTCTTCAAATTGTCTTCCCAGTATCTACTAATATAAACCCTCTTATTACTACATCTGAGGCCTCCACTTACTATCTCCCTGAACCCTAAGGTCTTCTAGTGTCCCTAAAGCTGCTCATTGTAGTCACATACAGCCAATAACTCACCTCCACCCATAAGAGTTCACAACCACTATTTCCTCTAGAGGAGCTCACCTTGCCCCCCCCCCCCCGACGTTTCCACCCCACCATCCCCTCCCAAGAGGAGTTCACATCCTACAATCTTTAACTGAGGCATTCAAGTCTGCCAGGGCTGCCCTCCCCCCAGGTGTTTACCTCCAACAAGTCTGCTGCAAATCCCCTCCTGTGGTGTTTACATCTACCAGTTCCTCCCACCAGCCCCCCACTTTCAAATAGTATTTACTCTCCATGCGTTCATGCCCCCCTTCCTTGAGATGTTTATGCACATCCTGTAGTTCCCTTCCTCAAGAAGTTTACATCACTCCAGTTTTCACATTCTTTTTTTTGCTCCCCAGAAGCATTCATGTTTGCTAGTCCCCCCTACATTTCTGTTCCCTCTAGAATTGCTTATCTTCTGTAGGCCAATAGTTCCCACCTTCAGACAACTCACATACACTAGCCGTCTCCTTTGAGCCACTCACGCACACTTGACCATCCCCAAATTGGTCACATCAACTAGTCCACAAATATATATATTAGTGTTACCCCTCTCAAACCACTCCTATCCACTAGTCCAGTGTTTTTCAACCAGTGTGCCGTGAGAGATCCTCAGGTGTGCCACGGCAGACTGACAACAGTGTGACATATTTTTTAAACTTTGCTTGTTTTTTACTCCCAGTGCAGGGGTAGTTTGTAGGAGGCATGGCATAACAGCAAAATACATACAGTATGTGTGTGTTTGTGTGTAAGTGTATATATATATATATGCTGTATTAGGCTACAATGTGTGATTTTTTTTAAATTTTGGGATGGTGGTGTGCCACAGGATTTTTTAATGTAAAAAAGTGTGCCACGGCAAAAAAAAGGTTAAAAATCACTGCACTAGTCCATCATTACTTGTTATCATCTAATCCCCAAAATTGAGGTGCGTATGTCTGTTGGCCTCATCTGAATTTCTTGGTATCTAGTTGTCACCCTCAGAACTTTTGACATCTAGAAGCCTCTCATGTCCAAAGTCTAGTTCCTGACAGCTATCAGCCAACAAAGCTGCACAATTGACTCTTTTAGCCCTTCATGAGGTGCCACATCTTCTAGCCCACTTTGAGTCATTCTATTGACCAGTTAACAAACGTGTTTTCTGTAACCCATGACTGCACTTTAAAAAATTCCATCTCAAATGTATATACAACTATACAACTCCATTCCACAGCTGCTATATCTTCTTTCTCTCTCATGTTTCATCCTTATCTACCTTAATCACTTAATACCAAACACCTCTAATATATAAAAATACACACATTTCTCTTATATGTGTGTGTGTGTGTGTATATATATATATATATATATATATATATATATATATATATATATATATATATATATATATATATATACACACTTATCTCTATCTCTCTAAACACATATGTGTGTGTGTGTGTGTGTGTGTGTGTATATATATATATATATATATATATATATATATATATATATATACACACTTATCTCTATCTCTCTAAACACACCATTTCTCCCTGGCTTTAGTACTGTATGTGTTAATTCTTTCTTCATTAATCTTCTTAGAGTCTGAATCTTACACATCACCCCCCCCCCCCATCTCCCCTGGCAGCACACATTTCTTCTCCCCCACTGTACGCACCATAATGTTGGCTGTCTATTCCCCTTTGGCTGTGCTGCATATCCTTGTACCCTTCCCTGTGGCTCTCAGCCACTGACTTTCTGCTGTATTGCACAGATACAATAGTGACTGGAAAAGTGTAGGCTGGAGAGCCCAGTTTGGATAAGTGGGTGTGTGGTGTCTTATTTTTCTGAGGTTCATATTAGGGGAAAGTATACAGAAAGAGTTCAATGCCTTTTTTATTCTTCTATATGTCACATAAATGCAGCGGTCAAGGAGTAACTGCACTCTATGGAAACCTTTTTTTGTTCTGTTTAACGACTTTATTTTGGTGTCCTTGGAAGCATAATTTATGGGTTAGGATTCCAAACTGTTCTCAATGTTAGGGAAAAACATTTTAAAACAGATTTGGTTAGCGTTTGATAAATATTGAGTCGGGTAGTAATGACTCCTAATATTTGCCTTTTGGCTCCTAACTTTTTTGAATGTTCTGCACGTTTATATAAAAAACACCTTTGTCTAGATCCAAACAAGTTTTCTAAATATTGTTGCTGGCTGCTAAATTAAAAAACAAAACAAAAAAAAAACAAACCCCAGTTTGTCAACCCCTGGATTTGACAATAATGTAGAGAGAGCACATTAATATTCCAAATATATTTTCAGAAAAGTCTTTTGTGTCCCTCTTAAATATAAATAAATTTAAAAAAAAAATAAAAAATAATATATCATATCTCTCTCTTCCAATGTGCAGTGAGTCTTTAAGCACCTGCATAGGCATTTCCTGTTGGCATTGTAATTAAAGGGACACTGAACCCACATTTTTTTCTTTTGTGATTTAGATAGAGCATGACATTTTAAGCAACTTTCTAATTTACTCTTATCAAATTTTCTTCATTCTCTTGGTATCTTTATTTGAAATGCAAGACTGTAAGTTTAGATGCCGGCCCATTTTTGGTGAACAACCTGGGTTGTTCTTGCTGATTGGTGGATTAATTCATCCACCAATAAAAAGTTCTGTTCCCGACTGAACCAAAAGAAAAAAAAAAAAAGAAAAAAAAAAAGAAAAAAAAAAAGCTTAGACTTCTTTTTCAAATAAAGATAGCAAGCGAACAAAGAAAATTTGATAATAGGAGTAAATAAGAAAGTTGCTTAAAATTGCATGCTCTATCTTAATCACAAAAGAAAAAATTTGGGTTCAGTGTCTTTCTTTTTTTAAAAAAAAAAAAAAAAAAAAAAAAAAGTTTTAATTTACGTTTTTTTTTGTTTGTTTTTCCATTCAAAAATATTAATATGTATTTACCCCCTTCAGGAAAAATCCATCTGTTCAACTTTTGTACCATAAACGAAAAATGAAGCACCTGATCATCACTGCGATCATGTGCTCCAAAGATGGCGCCGATTGGCTCCTGGGGTGACTTCCTGTGTTGCTAGGCACATCCAGAAGTCAGATCGACCGCCATTTGTTTTGCAGATTGGAGCAGAACACCGCAAAAGATAGGACGTTCCATGCTGTCCTAAAGGCTTTAAGCCTAGTGCTTTTAGTATGGCATGGAACGTCCTTATGGTGTCTAGGGGTTGAATAGAGTTTGGTAGCAATGTTTAGGTATATCTGTGTAGCCCCAAATCGCCAGCTAGCTTCCAGTAGTGCTTTTTAACAAAGGATACCAAAAGAACAAAGTAATTTGGTAATAGAACTAAAATTACAGGCTCTGTCTGTATCATGAAAGTTTTTAATTTTCACTTTCCTATCCCTTTTTAAATGAGTGTTTGCCTTGTCTAAGAAGAATGCATAGAAACATATTTTGATGGCAGATAAGAACCAAGTCTACACATATTTCCTTTAAATTGTTTGTAGTATAGCCTCATACTTAGCCCAAACATTTGCGAAGCCTCCCACAGTGTCTGTCTTTACCACTTCTAAATGACGTTTATTCCTATAATCAACCACCTTTGCTTAGAAGAAGTGCTTCTGCAAATTACTACTGAACCCGCTATTCTTCAGCATGAGATCAAGACCTCTTATTCTGGCGTTTCTCCTTTTGCATAGGCTACTTTGGTTGACTTGTCAGGACTTAAAACCAATCAATATGTGTCTCACTCAAGTTTGTGTTACCACCCCCCCCCCCACAAAGTAATTAAACACATAGTTAAAGTACCACAGGAGCAAGAGGAAAGGCTTTTGAGCCAATCATCTGAGGCAATTATGTAGCAGGGTCATATGATTGCTGGTGGATAGGGTCACTGTCATTTTTTTGATTGGTGACAGCAGTTCTCTGCAGCTCCCAAGCGGTACTTTAACTTTGCAAGGTGATTAAACACATAGACTTAATGCAAGTAATTTTGTCACTAGCTACACTGCAAAAATTAGAGCATTTTGTTTTTGTTTTTTTCCTCTAGATTGACCCTTTAAAGATTTTATAGTGAATTCAATTCAGAGTTTTTTAAATCTCTGAAAATGTAAATATTTTAACCGATTCTGCTTAGAATTGATTGCTTTGCGTAGTTTACCTTTCATCTGTTTGTAGCACTGAGTGAGTTAATCTGACAGCATTGAACTATAGACGGCCGCTTTCATAGTTTTTATGGGTAGCACTTAGCAGTGGAAATTGCATATTTCCTGAATGTGCTGTACTCACACCAGAATTCCAGAGCTGGGGAGCTGCTGTGGAGACTGTTCGTGTATTGGGAGGATTTCTAAACATTTCCACTTGTCTGTCCCAGAGGTAGCCGGCTGCACCAGCTCACAGATCAGGAGCAAATGGCTGTTTCATCCGAAATGCCTGATACGTTCCAAGGAACATTTGCTTCCTCCAATCCCTTTCTTGCAATTTGGATATCAGCCATTCCAACATTTTATTGCGCTATCCTTTAGTTGTCTGTACTGCAGAGTTCTCAGTAAGTTGCCAAAATGTATAATGTTTACTGTCCCTTTAATTGGACCTTTAAATCTCATTCTTTATGTATTAGATAACCAAAACACAATTTGTCTTAAAGGGACATTCTTTTTTTTCTTTGTTGAATCTAATAAGGGGCAATTTAAAGGTACACAAGTCAAATTTTTAAACTTTCATGATTCAGAGCATGCAATTTTAAACAACTTGTTGCTACTGAGCATGTGCAAGGATCCATAGAATAAACGTATAAGCATTTGTGATTGGCTGATGGTTGTCACATGATACTGGAGGAGTGGAAATAGACAAAACTAATCTATTACGCATTTGAAGTTCAGACTAAGCGCTATTGCATTGTCTTGATTGTGCAAATCTACTGTAGTTACTGGTCCTTTTTTAATAATTGTTAGAGATGTGTGTTCGACAGTTTTGTGCACTGCCAAATGCTGAAATAGGAAGCTGCTTTTGATATTTAGCTCTTTTTTGGAGCCAAATACCCTCTTGTGTAAGAGAAACACACTAAGATCTGTGCAAATCCAGATCTTAGTGTGTTTCTCTTGCACAAGAAGATATTCGGCCCCAAAAAGAGCCGAATACTGAAAGCAGCCTATTTCTGCATTGAACGTAACTGCCGAACGCACATCTCTAATTGTTAGTTTATTTATAACAAACAAGCTCTGTTCATGAGATGTAAATAAACATTTTTTGTTCTTATGTTTGAGTTGTGTTACAGCTTACATATAGTACAGGTTACCAAGAGAATGAAGAACATTTAAAGGGACACTGAACCCATTTTTTCCCCTTTGTGATTCAGATAGAACATGCAATTTTAAGCAACTTTCTAATTGACTCCTATTATCAAATTGTCTTCATTATCTTGGTATCTTTATTTGAAATGCAAGAATGTAAGTTTAGATGCCGGCCCATTTTTGGTGAACAAACTGGGTTGTTCTTGCTGATTGGTGGATAAATTCACCCACCAATAAACAAGTGCTTTCCACGGTTCTGAACCAAAAAATATCTTAGATGCCTTCTTTTTCAAATAAAGAAAGCAAGAGAATGAAGAAAAATTGATAATGGGTATAAATTAGAAAGTTGCTTAAAATTGCATGCTCTATCTGAATCACGAAAGAAAAAAATTTGGGTTCAGTGTCCCTTTAATAGAAGTACATTGCAAAGTTGTTTAAAATCGTATGTTCTATCTAAATCATGAATTAAATAAAAATTGGGTTTCATGTTCCTTTAAGAGAGATTTTTTTTTTCTTTTCTTGAAGATGTGCTATGGATTTATTGTATTTATGAGAAGATATAACAGCTGTATACACAGGTTGGCGACTAGCAATTAGTGATGATGTTTAAACACAGAGACTGTTAGTAAATTAACCCTATGGGTGGTGAAAATTGTTATTATTGCAAAGGAGTTAAACACGTACTTAAAGGGACAGTCAACTCCAAAATGTTTAAAAAAGATAGATAATCCCTTTTATTACCCATTCCCTAGTTTTGCACAACCAACATGATTATATTAATATCCCTTTAACCTCTGTGATTACATTGTATCTAAGCCCCTTTTGACAGCCCCCTGATCACATGACTTTATTATCTATTGACTTGCATTTTAGCCAATTTGTGCAGGGTCTGTCAACTTCACGGGCATGAGCACAATGTTATCTATATCGCTCACATCAACTAGCACTCTCCTGTTGTGAAAATAAAATTAAAAAAAAGCATGTGATATGTCTGTAGTGGCTTAGGAACAGGCAGAAGTTTAGAGGTTTAAATGTTATAAAGTATATTAGTATAGCAATGTTAGTTGTGCAAAGTTGGGGAATAAAGGGTTTATCTATCTTTTTAAACAATAACAATTTTGGTGTTGACTGTCCCTTTAAAGTCCTGGTCAGTCACAAGTGCTGCAGCTGGCAAGCTGAACACAGCCAGTGATTGGTTACGTGGTGCAACTGCT
This sequence comes from Bombina bombina, assembly GCF_027579735.1. Lineage (NCBI taxonomy): Eukaryota > Metazoa > Chordata > Amphibia > Anura > Bombinatoridae > Bombina > Bombina bombina. Next base: position 82,859,369 of record NC_069509.1, on the reverse strand, counting down.
GATTGGTTCAGCTTTTTTTTCCTGCTTGGGACCAGCAATTCCCTTCTGCACCCAGCTTTATCTATGTATTTATCTTTTCAAGAGTTAAATTGATTGTTATATAGCATTACGTTTGTGCCCAAAAATGTCCCTTTTTAAATGGTGTTTTTTTTTTTCTTCATATGCTTGATAGAAATGTTGTTGAGTTTACTGGTCCTTTTAAAATAGCAGCCCTGAGAACTATAGTCACTGCATTTTAATCAGTCAAATACATCAGTGTTTGTAAAATGTCAGGTATTTTACTAATAGAGTGTTAAATGCTTTGCTGCCAGAGAGGACTTCAAACTAGTGTAAAGATTATTCTACAATAAGGCGTGCCCAACCTTTTCAAATATAGGGCCATATATGTTTCTCATGATTTTTTTTTTTTTTTTTTTTTTTTAAATACTGGTAGCAGTGTTCCCCCCCCCCCCCCATATCAAAACTTAAAGTGGCAGTTAACACCTTGTAACAATACATTCTTGTTGTGTTGCTATAGAATAATATATCACCAAGTTTAAACTAACTATTTTTTTTAATAGTCACACTGCACCCACTATTTGCTTTTTTTTTTTTTTTAAAAATAGATGCCAATCTGGGCTTTAGTGTGCAAGCAACCAGGGCCGGATTTATAATAAGGCAGAGTAGGCATGTTCCCAAAGGCGCCCTCCATACAGGGCCACTTGTCTCTACCTATTTTAAATACCGGTCATCCAGCAATCTTAACTAAGATGGCCACTAGCAGTGAAATAGCACTGCGCATGTGCGGTGACAATCTTTGCTAATACTGTGAGTATTAAAGGGACACTGAACCCAAATTTTTTCTTTTGTGATTCAGATGGAGCATGACATTTTTAAGCAACTTTCTAATTTACTCCTATTATCAGATTTTCTTCATTCTCTTAGTATCTTTATTTGAAATGCAAGAATGTAAGTTTAGATGCGGGCCCATTTTTGGTGAACAACCTGGGTTGTTTTTGCTGATTGGTGGATAAATTCATCCACCAAAGTGCTGTCCAGAGTTTAGATGCCTTTTTCAAATAAAAATAGCAAGAAAACAAAGAAAAATTAATAGAAATCAATTAGAAAGTTGCTTAAAATTGCATGCTCTATCTGAATCACAAAAGAAAAAATCTGGGTTCAGTGTCCCTTTTAAGCATGCGCAATGCTTGTGTCAACCTAAACAAAGATGGTTGCCGCACACGTGCAATACTCTTATTTCATTTCATCTTAGTTAAGGTCGCAGGCACAGCAGAGAGTGGGGAAACTTCAGATTTCTGTGCCTTCAGACCCTGGGCTTTAAAGGGACATTATACACTAATTTTCATATAAATGCATGTAAAAGACACTACTATAAAGAGTAAGATGCACAGATACTGATATTAAAATCCAGTATAAAACTGTTTAAAAACTTACTTAGAAGCTGTCAGTTTAGCTCTGTTGAAAAGGCAACTGGGAAGCCCACTGCAAGTGGGAAATAAGACACTCCCCCTCCCCCCTTCATTTGCATATGTAAAGACCCTTTACACAAACAGGAGCAAGCTGGAGAAGGTAGCTGACGGTATTCACATAAAACTTAGGGGCTTGGTTAGGAGTCTGAAAATCAGAGCAATGTTATTTCAAAATAAGCAAAACTATACATTTAAAAAAAAAAAAAAACACTTTATGGGCTATATAAATAGATCATCTACAAAACATTAATGCAAAGAAAAAATGAGTGTATAATATCCCTTTAAATCCAGCCCTGCAGGCAACAAGCCTAGCTATGGTCATAATGTTAGTAGCATAAAGCAATTGTTATCATTTAAAGTCAGTTTTGAAAAATATGTTACAGGGTTAGCCTTGATAAGTTAGGGTGCATTTCAGGTTCTGGTTATAAGAAAATCCTTAAAGGGATACAAAAGACAGATTATACAAACAGGAGCAAGCAGGAATCTGTAGACATCAGTATACATCTAAAAGTTTGTGGCTTGGTTAGGAGTCTTAAAATAAGTACAATGTTCTTAAAATAAATAAGCAAAACCTATTCATTGTTACAAAAACACTCACAGATTGGCTATATACAATGTCCCTTTACGGATAAGCCACTCCCCCTGCACGTCTTTTTTTTTTTGGATGAGAAATATTGCAGACTTGCTAAGAAATAGTTTCTCCTTGTTATGTGTGTGAAGTCAGTACAAATGAGTTATTTCTCCCTCAGACTTCTCACCTGTCGTCTGCGCTAACTGTGGTTCCCTTGGGCGGTTTGTATGTGAAATTTCAAGTCCTCGCAAGTCTCTTAATTCTCAAAGAATGCTTTTGAGGGTCTACCGTGTTGAGTGCGCTCATATTCTGTGAAGCAAATATTTTGCTTAAAGGGTCATTGTAGGAAACTAATATGAATGCAACAATTTCAGATGTATTTTTGTCAGGAAAAAGACAAATATATATTGAAAATCTTTGTTTTGATAAAATTAATTCGGCATACTTAGAAACCACGTGTTTATTGGGTGAGCGAGAGAAACTGTATTGGTTGTCGGGAACAAATCTTTAACGGCATTAGTCTGCTTGACGGTATATGTTCTTACACAAAACAAAAGTGTAAAGGAACGTGCACAGTGCAGTAATACAATGCTCTAATCATTATTTAGCCACAAAGGGATAAAAGGACCATTAATTACAGTAGAATTACATAACCAACAAGTGCACAATAAAGAGACAATACATTAGCACTTACTCTGAATTTTAAATGAGCAGTAGATTTAGTTTTTCTGACAAATTTAAAAATGTACCTCAATTTGCTGGCCCCCTATGTCATGTGACAGCCTATCACCAATCACAGTCTCATCATATACGTATACACTGATCTCTTGCACATGCTCAGTAGTAGCTGGTGCCTCAAAGTGTCTGTATAAAAAGACAGTGTCTGTATAAAAAGTGAAATTGCATGCTCTATTTGAATCATGAAAGCGTAAAAGACCACTCAATGCAATAGAATTGCATAATTAACAAGTGCATAGTAAAAAGACAATGATTCAACACCTACTCTGAATTTCAAATAAGCAGTAGATTATTTTATTTTTTTTCTGACAAATTCTCCCAATTTTTGCCCCCCTCTATCATGTGACAGACATTAGCCAATCACAGACTAGTATACGTATACCCTGTGAGCTTGTGCACATGCTCAGTAGGTTCCTGTTCCCCAGAAAGTGTGCATATAAAAAGTCTGTGCAAATTTTGATAATGGAAGTAAATTGGAAAGTGTCTTAAAACTGCATGTTCTTTCTGATTCATAAGTTTTTATTTTGACTTGAGTGTCCCTTTAACCCTTTCCTGCCAGGGCTAAAGTGTCTACATCTGAACAACTGTAACGCAACGTGCACACGATCGCGAGATTTCAATTATTGGATCGCGTCTGGGGGGTGTCCCTACAACCCTAGGAACGCCCTCCAGACCGCGATCAAATCCAGGAAGCACAGAAGGCTTCAGGACAGCCCGTGGCTATGACGTTCTATTCCGTCATAACGGCTCTAAAACCCAGTGTAATTATGACGGAATAGAACGGCATTAAAAGGTTAATTGACTTGTTTCGATTTTAAACACAGTTAAAGGGACATTCTAAAGTAAATGAAATTCTCTTATTCATCATAAGATCATTTTTTGCATTATTGAGCAAGGTAAATATAATATTATTATTATTATTATTATTATTATTATTATTATTATTATTAGGTATTTGTAGAGCGCCAACAGGTTCCGCAGCGCTAAATATGTGGTGAACCCCACAGAGGTTTTAGATAAAGCTTCAGTTAGGTGCTGCAAAGCTTGAAAGCAGTTGGCCGCTTCTGATTGGCTGTCTGTGTGCTGCTCAGGAGCTGCAAAGCTGTTGGTTACTGATCAAGACGTTGCCTTTTATGCATAGTCCTGAAAAGGACAAGGAAAGGTGTTAGAAGTATCAACGCAGCAAAGTGCTTTCATGGTTCTGACTTTTCAGTTTGCTTCTATTATAAAATGTACTTTTGTACTCTTGGTATCCTTTGTTAAAAAGCATACCTAGGTAGGCTCAGGAGCACCAATGTACTACTGGGCGCTAGCTGGTGGCTGCACACCTTTCAAGGGTCATTGGTCACCAGAGGTGTTCAGCTAGCTCCCAGTAGTGCATTGCTGCTCTGGGGCCGATTTTTAACTATGTGTTTACCACTTTGCAGGGGTTAAAGACAGCATTTTATTATTACACTGTTACTTGCATATAACACAGCACATATTTCATTTTGCATTTTTATGATCATTTTAATTATATTTATAATCTCTTTGTGGGGATAAATTGCAAAGTGCATTTCTGCAATAATATAAAACTCTCTAATTTTAAATATTTTATTATTGTATTAACATTTTCCTTTAATGGTATATTATACACCAATGTGCATGCAATAGACACTAATATAAAGAAGAATATTCACAGATGCTGATATAAAAATCCAGTATTAAAACCTTTTAGAAACTTACTTAGAAGTTCCCAGTTTAGCACTGTTGGTGAGGTTAGGCTGGGACACCCAGTGAAAGGGGCTGAGAAAGCAGGAACAGCAGACACTTCCCCCTCCCCTGTATATGAAAATACTTATTACACAAACATGAGCCAGCAGGAATCTGTAGACTTGGGTCTACATCTGATACTTTGGGACTTAGTCTGAAAATCAGCACAATGTTATTACAAAATAAGCAAAACTATACATTGTTACAAAATCACTCCCAGATGGGCTATATAAATGGATCCTCTACAAAATATTTATGCAAAAAAAAATCTAGAGTACAATGTCTTTAAGATTAAACAAAATATTTCAGTATTGTTAGTAGCTGTCAGACCCTGAAGTGTTATGTTCCTTTTAACCCACATTTAAGATCCATTCTGTGTGCACCGCAGTTATTCAGAGGTATCTGTATGAGCAACACGTCAGGCGTGCTGTAAGAATTTTAATTTGAGGCGTGATCTGGATAATTGGTCTCAATTAGTGCTTGTTTCATTTACTTATTTGTATCATTTGGTACTTAACTGGATTTCTATTCTTTGGTCCTGTCATATTGTTGACTTATTTTTGACTAATGGGTAACGTCATAATTATCTGTGGATTAGAGGCCTGACGGAGCTTTTGAATACCCTGTGTAATAATACTAGTGAATTATCCTTACTATAGATCGCTGATCACATAAACAAATATGACAATGAGGACACTCGATTATTAAAGTGATATTGAATTTAGCCATTATAGAAATATTAACTTAAATCCACATACAATTTTAACATAACTTTCATTGATAAACTATTGCATTTAATGTGCAAAAGTAAAGTAAATCAATAAAATGACAAACTTAATCTCACACCTCTGTTCGATAAAATGCACCACCCCCTCTCTTTTTCTAATGCTTTTGTGAGGTAGCCAATCGTAGTGTATGCCGTATGGCACTGCATGGAGAAAAACAAATTGCATTGCTGTCTAGGACTGCTATTTACGTCCCTACACTACAGAAAGTATAAGTGGATGGAGGAAGCGAATAAATATGTTATGAATAAAAGATAATTTATAAAAATTTGCATTATATATTTGAAAATCAAAGTTAGAAATTCTTGTATATGTTATATAGAAGTAAAAAAAAGTATTTGAAATTGTTTAAATTTATCATCAGTTTAATATAATTATCTGATGCAGTACAGTCATGACTGTTTGTTAAAAGGGATATGAAACACCAATTTTTTCTTTCATGATTCGTATAGAGCAGGGGTGCCCAATAGGTAGATCCTGAAGGCGCTGCTGGTAGATGGCGGCTGATGTGATCAAGTTACGCAATCTCAACACTGGGGCGTGAGTAGAGTATGGTTGCTAGGGATACCGCTTTATCTACCGCAGTGTGGGAAAAGGCAGGTCATTAAACAGTCTGATGGTTGGACACAAAAAGTGCTACAGGATTGGATCTTGAGGGACATCGATTTCAACCAATTAATGTAGATGATTTTTGAACAACACAATTGGCCTATCAAAAGCATGGTTGCGTGAGTACTCTTCCCAATGGATATGGCGGTATAGTATAGTTAGGAGGGTGTCAATAGATAGAAAAACTAAAGGCGGAGGCTGCTGTGCTATGCTAAAGGAACAAGTCTGATTGATGTCTGGCACATGAACGGTTGGCCCGGTAAAAAATGGCCTGCATGGCGCTATTTAAATTTATTTGTGTAAGCCTCACTGGGTTCTATCAGGCCAAGCCTGCGGCGTTAAGTTAAAGGGGTCAGTGGCAGTAATTTAAATGCAGTGTTTTGTAACATGGCACAAGGGGTTGCTCCTGTTAACCTGAATGAAAGTCAGTGCTACTTTTGTCGTCTGTATTAATCTGTTGTATCTTTAAGGTTTTACACATCCATGTGTTGCTAAATCATGCAACCTTAAAGGGATATGAAACGCATTTTATTTCATGATTCACATAGAGCATGCAATTTTAAACAACTTTCTAATTTACTCCTATTATCAATTTTTCTTAGTTCTCTTGGTATGAAAAAGCAGGAATGTAAGCTTAGGAGCCAGCCCATTTTTAGTGGGTAGATCTTGTTGAGCTGGTCATTTGAAAACTAGGTCCCACCACAAAAAAGTGTGGGCACCCCTGGTATAGAGCATACAGTTTTAAACAACTTTCCAAATTACTTCTATTATCAATTTTGCTTCATTCTGTTGGTATCCTTTGTTGAAGAAGCAACAATGCCCTACTGGAGTCTAGCTAAACACATCGGTAAGCCAATGAAAAGACACATATATTAACAGCCGCCAATCGGCAGCTAGCTCCCTGTAGTGCATTACTGCTACTGAGCCTACCGATGTATGATTTTCAACAAAGGATACCAAAAGAACAAAAAAGTAGTTGATAGAATTACGTTGGAAAGTTGTTTAAAATTGTATAAGGAAAAAAATTGGGCTTCATGTACCAACTCCTCTTTGCGTTTGTAGATTGGCATGTTTTACAAGTTCAATTGCAAGCCCCTTTGTTTTAAAGGGACAGTCTAGTATAAATTAAACTTTCATTATTCATATAGGACTTTTAATTTTAATGAACTTTCCTATTTACTTTTGTCATCAAATTTGCTTTTTTCTCTTGGTATTCTTAGTTTAAACTAAACCTAGGTGGGCTCATATGCTGATTTCTAAGCCTTTGAGGGCTGCCTCTTATCACATGCTTTTTAAATCTCTTTTCAACACAAAGAGACAGAAAGTACACGTGGGCCATATAGATAACACTGTGTTCAGGCACAGGGGGTTATTTAAGATTTAGCACAAAACAATGCTAAATGCAAGACAATAGATAATAAACAGTCACAGTCATGTGATCAGGGGCTGGAAGAAGGTTCCTAGATACAAGGTAATCACAGAGGTAAAAAGTATATTAATATAAACGTGTTGGTTATGCAAAACTGGGGAATGGGTAATAAAGGGATTATCTTTCTTTTAAAACAATAACAATTATATGGTAGACTGTCCCTTTAAGGGAACGCTAAAGTCAGAATTAAACTTTTATGACTTTTGATGACCGCTGCTTGATAAATACTGACTGCGGTCATAGGGAGGCGAAGGGCTTGATAAATCGAGCCCAGAGAGGGCATGTCCTTTTTTTAAAGAGAATTTCCAATTTACTTCCATTATCAGATCATGCACACTTTCTGAGGCACCGACTACTACTGAGCATGTGCAAGAGTTCAGTGTGTATACATGACATTTTTAAATTGGTATAAAAACTACCAGGAAATTTGTGTGTGTGCTCATTTCATCCCTAGTGACTTGGCTAACATTTTTTTTCCCATGTAGGATTGTCTGTATTAAAAAAAAAAAAAAAAAAAAAAACTGTTTAGCTTTTAGATGTTTACTGCCTTTTAAGGGATATTGCAGTGTAAAAAGAACATACCCTGTTATCATAAGAAGTTCATTTTTTAATGCAATAGGGTTAAAGGGATAGGAAAGTCAGAAAAATAAAACTTTGTATGATTCGGACAGAGAATATAATTTTAACTTTTAATTCACTTTTATTTTCAAATGTGATTTGTTCTCTTTGTATCTCTTGTTGAAAAAGAATATGCACATATCCTACACTAGTGGGACCTGCTGCTGATTGGTGCTTGCACACATTTGTCTCTTGTGATTGGCTTACTAGAGGTGTTCAGCTAGCTGCTGGTAGTAAGTTATTCCTTCAGCAAAGGAGAACAAGAGAATTAAGCAAATTTGATAATAGTCAATTGGAAAGTTGTTTGAAATTGTATGTTCTATTTGACTAAAAATAAAGTGTTGGGGTTTCCTGGGACATAATTATAATAAAGGATGCGTTTTGATTTATACATAATAATAATAATAATCTGTTAGCATGTACTTTTATTTTTAAAAAATGCACCTTTCTTTTCTATTATCCACGACCTTGTGTGCTCTGTAGACAGCCCCCTGGTAAACACATGCCCCCTCATTTGATATTTATCCAAGCGCATGCTCTTATGTATGCATATTAATGAAGCCAGTAAACATACACTGCAGATGGAAACATGTAAAAGCATATTTATTTTTTTATAAAGGTTTAAAATATGTAATATTCATATTTTCATGTTGCGTTAGCAAGCATGAGTTAGCGTGTGTGTTTTTCCACTTTTTCCCCCCCCCACCATTGACTTCTATGGGGGGGATCATGTGAACACAGGCGTGATATTTTAACTTTGGCATTTTGCGCCTGTCCGGATAGTGTGAGAGCGAAAACAGTTTCAACTCATAATACGAGCGCAATCCGACAAGCGCAAGAAGCTTACTTCTAGCGCAGTTAACGCTCGAGCAAGAGCGTAAATTAGCACGCCACGTGGCACAACTGCTGCGATCTTGTGTTGTTCCTGACCTTGCTGGTGATTTGATGAATACATAAATATGCTGTTCCTGAGTAGTTAAATGCTTTGTCATAATCAGGAGTACCAGTACATTGCACTAGGATGTGCAACTGTATTTTAACCGCATTTGCAGTGATTAACCACGTAATTCAGCTAGAGCGCAAACAAGAAAGCTAAACAAATTTGATGACAGAAATAAATTAAAAAGTTGTTTCAAATTGCATGCTCTGCTGTGCCTTTTAACAATGTATGCTCTAAATAAATAGAACATTTTATTTGTAGACTATTTTCTTTTTACTGTATTATATACTTTTGACGGCTCACACGTTTCTTTCTCTGCATTTTTGATTAAGTATTTCCTCTTCAGCATGCTGCAGCTATTTACATTTCAATTTCTATGACTGCAAAAATATTTATTGAAGGTCAAAGTCAGTATGTACATTACTAGTCAGCCCAGCGCTTCATACAGATAACTATTTGTGTTTGAATAAGTTTGTGGCTTTTAGAAGTTGTCATAGGCTTCTTAAAGGGATACTAAACCCACATTTTTTTTCTTTCATGATTCAGATAGAGCAATTATCAATTCTTCATTCTCTTGTTATCTTTATTTGAAAAAGCAAGAATGTAAGGTTAGGAGCCGGCTCATTTTTGGTTCAGAACCTGGGTAGAGCTTGCCGATTGGTTTGCTACATTTAGCCATCAATCGGCAAGCGCTACTCAGGTTCTGAACCAAAAATGGGCCGGCTCTTAAGCTTATTTACATTGATGATTTTTCAAAGATAGCATGAGAACAAAGACAAATTGATAATACGAGTAAAATAGAAAGTTGCTTAAAATGTCATGCTCTGTCTGAATCATGAAAGAAAATAAAATGGGTGTAGTATCCCTTTAAATATGAGAGTATTGATTAAAAAGTGTGTTTTTATTTGAGTTTTTATGCAGATGAATGTACCTATTCTGTTTGATCCAGAATTAAAGGGATATGAGACCCAAAATCTATCTTCTGTGATGCAGATGGAGCACACCCTTTAAAAAAATAAATAAAAATAATCCAATTTAATTTTGTTATTAAATTTGCTTAGTTCCCATGATATTCTGTGTTGAAGAGCTACCTAGGTAGGCATCTGGGGCACTACATGACAGGGAATTAGTGCTCCTTGCAAATGGTTAACATTCTTGCAAAATTGCTGCTGTATAGTGCTCCAGAAATGGGCCAGCTCCTAAACATATGTTCCTGCTTTTCAACAAAAGATACCAAGAGAAGTCAAGTTGTTTAAAATGACATTCTCTATCTGAATCATTTTAAAGAAAAATGTTGGGTTTCAAATGTTCTTGAAACGCTAGTATTTACCAGAGCAACAAATAATGGGGACTTTCAGTCATAAAGTATAAAATACTTAATGCTGAAAGTTCCTTTGTTTGCTGCGCTGAGCGCCTCAGGCTGCCCATGGCAGGACGCTATTTTTCAGTGAGGTGATCTTAGCCAATATCGTTCTTGCTATCCTGTATAATGCCAGCTGGCCCTCACGGCTATTGGCTAATAGGGGGAAATGCCACCTCACTGAAAAATAGCGTTTTGTTGCAGGCGGCCTTAGGTGCTCAGCGCAGCGAACGCTTCAGACAAATAAAAGAACTTTCAGCATGAAGTACTTTATACTTCATGACTGAAAGTCCCCTTTATTTGTTCCACTGTTAAAATTTGCAAACACTAGGATTTACTATCACTTTAAAAAATGTATTTCGGAATAAGTTTGGAGTTTTGAATTCTGGATTTGGGGATGTGTACCTGTACTATAAAAAGCACAATTTATCATGACTGCAGGCGGACAGGTTTGCACGTGAAGAACCTGTAAGCCTGGAGTTGCCACTTGCGATGCTGCATGGCGCGGAAAAAAATCACCATTGCACAAAAGCCTTCTTTTGCAATTCTGCCCCCTGCTCTCGCGCAACCATATGCACAAGAACAGAGTCATCCATGTTTGAGCGTGCCACTTATGGGGTGAGATTAAAGTGAAAGAAGCAGTTTCTGCTAATTAAATTTGCTAATTTTCTTGCTTTTCAAATAAACATAACAAAAGAATGAAGAAAATTTGATAATAGGAGTAAATTAGAAAGTTGCTTAAAATTTCATGCTCTCTCTGAATCACAAAAGAAAACATTTGGGTTCAGTGTCCCTTTTAAAGGCAAAATTGTTAAAAAAAAAAAAAAAAAAAAAAAAAAGCCATGTATTTCATAGCGATTGCTTACAGCAGTGAACTAGCTGTAACTGGCCACAGTAAATAGGGAACAGATAATCATACTCGCTCAAGATTGCAAGTAATGTTTGTAAATTATTAATAAAGTGACCGTTTTAAATGTTTTTGTGAATCGCACACAAAGTATGAAAAAAAAATATATACAGTCACTGCATAGCGCTCTGTACAAAACTATAGCGCTTCATTAGGCAGCGTAATCAAACTGTTATTGTATATGTTGCTATGGCAACAATGAAAATGCTGGATACCATAACAACTGTTGTGCATTACACTATAAAACAAGGATGAACCAGGAAACCGAAACAATACTTTTTTTTTTATTTTATGTCCCTTTTAAATGTCAATCTTATAAGATATGAAGGCAAGATTATAAAATGTTTTATAAAAAAAAAAAGTGGATTGAAACTTATTTTAATTATTTTGCTAGCTTTTCCTGTAATTTAACTATTGTTGTTTAAGGCTGTGGTACATTATGTGGAATGCAGAACCGTGACATTCCTATGCTGCTCAGGCATTGGCTAATATGTGCAGAGGGTTGTTTATCTGTCTTTAATTGGCCACACTAAAGGATCGGAAGCAGACAACAATAAAAAAAAACATTTTCAAGGAGTGTGCTCTGGGACTGCAAAACAATGTATAATTGTATGTATATCTGTTGAAATACATCAAACTTTTTGTTTTTTTAGTAGAAATAAAAAATGACTAATGTCCCTTTAATTATATATACAATAGATGTTTAGAATATTGTCCCTTTTTAAATATTTTAATTTTTCCTTTTAAATATTTTCTCTATTTTCAAAAATAAGATATTCATGTATTCCTCTCTGTACAAATCAATGTGTAGCTGACACCATTTTCAAGCTGTTTTCTAAATATATTGCTGCTCCACACTGTTCATTAAAGGGGCAAGAAATCCCATTTTTTCTTTTCTTTCATGATTCAGATAGAGCATGCAATTTTAAACAACTTTCTAATTTACTTTTCGTAGCTAATTTGATCGATCTTGGTATCTTTTGTTGAAAAGCATAACTAGTTAGACTCTGGAGCAGCAAGCCATGGCTTGAAGCTAGCTGCTGAGTGGTGGATGCACATACATGCCCCTTGGCTTACCCAATACATTCAGCTAGTTCGCAGAAGTGCACTGCTGCTTCTTCAACAAAGGATACCAAGAGTATGAAGCACATTTGATCATAGAAGTAAATTGGAAAGTTGTTTAAAATTGTATGTTCTGTATAAATCATGAAAGAAACTGTTTTTTTGGTTTCATGTCCCTTAAAGGGACAGTAAACACTTGGAGATGGCAAAATTAAAATTATTGTTCATATAAAAAAACCTCTGCAATATATATATTTTTTTTTTTGTCCCCTTTTTCCTGCAATTCCATTCTGAAATTGTGAGCATTTCAGTGCCTGTTAGAAATGGAATTGCAGAGCACGGTTATATTCCACACAGCCATTGGCTCCAAACTCTAGTGACCTATTTATAGCTGTCCCTAATTGGCCACAGCAGAGAAGGTAACCTAAGTTACAACTTGGCCAGGGCCGGCTCAGGATATTGTGCTGCCTGGGTCCAACAATGCAATGACGCCACCCGTAGTAACATTACGGATTAACATATAAATCTACTAGCCTGGCCGCTGACTTTACTAAGCCTGTCTACCTGAATGCAACCAATGCTTATGCACAATTATGGCATAAGTGGGAAGGAAGTTAGGAAAGAGATGTGCTTGTCGCACCTTGAATGTTGTCCCTGACTGGTTCTTTGCCTTTGTGCATGATGAGGTTATGCTGCTGGGAGCCTGCAACTTCCCCCACGGAGACAGAGGACAGGACTGGCCTGGGACTAACAGTGACTGAAGCAGTCACTAATGTGCTGCCTGGGTCCAATGGACCCACTTGGTCCCATTGTTGAGCCGGCCCTAAACATGGCAGCTCCCAATGTTTTATAGACACTAAAACTGTACACTTATTTTGTCAATATTTAAACAGCTAATGAAACTTTACATTTTTTTTGTCTAAATGTTACTCTCAGAATGATGCATTCAAAGAAAAGATTAGTCTATATAGCATTTATTTAGTGCTTTAATGTCCCTTTGTTTTAGCATTTTTGTTTAACTATTTTTTTTTAATTTTTTTTGTTATATGTATATATCTCAAACTAATCTTTCTGGGACAGGCGCTAGTCTCTCAAGTGATTTACAGTAACCTAATATGGGCTTGGTTAAGCAGGTGTTGGCACTGCTTTCTTGCTGGTGAATCCATGTTTGTTTTTAGAAATTGCTTTCTTAATACATTGCCAGATCAAGTAGATGATATGTTTGTTGCAGGATTATTTCATTCAGGTTGAATCTACATCCTGGCAGCAAGAGACTCTGGAAGTATAAACCAAACCCTTTTTGTGTAAGGGGTGGATATCATACAGTTAGGAGGAGTTGATGATAAATTGTATGTATGTATGTATGTATGTATGTATGTATGTATGTATGTATGTATGTATGTATGTATGTATGTATGTATGTATGTATGTATGTATGTATGTATGTATGTATGTATGTATGTATGTATGTATGTATGTATGTATGTATGTATGTATGTATGTATGTATGTATGTATGTATGTATGTATGTATGTATGTATGTATGTATGTATGTATGTATGTATGTATGTATGTATGTATGTATGTATGTATGTATGTATGTATGTATGTATGTATGTATGTATGTATGTATGTATGTATGTATGTATGTATGTATGTATGTATGTATGTATGTATGTATGTATGTATGTATGTATGTATGTATGTATGTATGTATGTATGTATGTATGTATGTATGTATGTATGTATGTATGTATGTATGTATGTATGTATGTATGTATGTATGTATGTATGTATGTATGTATGTATGTATGTATGTATGTATGTATGTATGTATGTATGTATGTATTTTCTTACATGCTTCAGATAGAAAATACAATTTTAAACAACTTTCCAATTAACTTTTGTTATGAAATTTGGTTAATTCTCTTGGTATCCTTTTTTGTTGAAGGAGCAGTAATACTGGGAGCTAGCTTAACAAATCTGATAAGTGAATAAGAGGCTTATGTTCAGCCACCAATTATCAGATAGCTCACACTAGTGCATTTCTATTCCTGGTCCTACCTAGGTATGCTTATTTTGTCAAGGTTACCAAAAAATGATAGCAATTTAGATGAGGTAAAAACATTTTTTTAAATTTGTATGTTCTTTCTGAATCCTGAAAGAAAAATGTTGGGTTTCATGTATATTTAAAGTGAATGTAAATTTTGATGCTAAAGTGCCCGGTTTTTAAATTTTTTATTAAAAACAGGGGCACTTTAAAGTGAATGTAAAGTCAATCAAAGTGTTTACATAAATCGATAGATGTCACAAAATAAGGCTAACTTTCATTCATCAATTTCGCTCTAAACGCTTGATTAGGTTTTCTAATAAATTATAATCAATGTATTCTTACTGCCGTTCCTCCACCCGGATTATTGTACTTTTTCGTCATCGACGACGATTAAAGCATTCTGCAATCAACGCTGCCACCCCGGGGGATTCAGCACCTTTTCCAAATACGCCCACTGTATAATTTGCGCATGCGGCAATGAATCTTACTGAATTTTACTAATGTTGAGTGTATATGCGCGTCCATGAGACGCGCATGCTCTGTTTCAATCTTCTTTGATCAAGGGCAGAAAGTAAGTTGTCAGACAGCTGCGCTCTCTGATCCAATAGTACACAATGATTTTACTAACTCATTGCATACTATGTTTCAATGATCAGAGAGCAGAGTAAAGCTTATGCCAAAATCAATGTACTATCGGGAGCGTGCTTCAGAGCTATGTATAGAGCGGGTGGGTCCGCTCTATACGTCAGACATAGAAAAACCAGGAAGTATCTCTTGGGAGGAGTTTGCGAAGACACAGTAAAAAAATTATAAGTTATCTAAAATAAAATCGGATTGGTTTTTAAAAAAAAAAAAAAAACTTAGCGACTACGTTTAGGGAGATAATATCTAGGTATAGCAGTGTTCCAGATTGCTTAACCTTACATTCACTTTAATTCATAAAAATTTACATTTCACTCCTGTTGTGAAAAAAAAACTTGCTTTTTAATCTTGACAGCAGCTCCAGCTTCCTCCTGTCGTTGCAAGCCATTTCTGATGTCAGAAATGATGGATAGGTCATCCTCCAATCATGGCTTCCTCCCCGGGGGAATCTGTGTCTGGTTCAACGCCGTGATTGGAGGAAGCCGGATTCCTCATTTTATACTCACAACACGAGTGAAATGTAAATTTTGA
>NC_069509.1:82833903-82838903 GCF_027579735.1 Bombina bombina | reverse complement strand
TCCCTGCCATCTTAAGTACTGGCAGAAAGTCTGCCGATACTAAAATAAGCATGGTGTTTTTTTTTTGTGTGTGTGTTTTTTTAAAAACAGCATTCTGCTGTGTAGGATCCCCGCCCCAAGCAGCTCTCTAATCCTCCCCCTCTATTGTGCTCCATCTTGGGTACTGTCAGCTGTCTGCTAGTACCCAGTTTGTCTTAAAATTATGGGTTTTTTTTTTTAATTTTTTTGTGTTATTTTCTGTATTGTAGCTGCCCCCCCACCCCCTCCCAGATCTATTAGCTATTATTTACCACCCTCCCCACCGTATGCACTAACTGAAATGTTCCATAGTGTAGCAGTTCCCGTCCCCGTGCATCCGTCCGCCGCCCTGTGCACGCATGCGCGTCCCTGGTGACCCCGCCTGCGATCCGCCCCCCTCTTGCTCCTTCCTCCCATCCATGGCCGCCAACCCGCCTCCCACATCGGCTCCCACCCACCAACGATCACGGCCATCGATGGACGATGCAAAGAGGGCCACAGAGTGGCTCTCTCTGCATGGGATGGCTAAAATATGTTGTTGCAGGATGCCTCGGTATCGAGGCATCACTGCAATAACATGAAAACGAATCATGAAAGAAAAAAATTGGGTTTAGTGTCCCCTTTTTTAAAGGGCTATGAAAGTTGAAAGACAGCATGCAGTTTTAAGACTTTTCAATTTTCTTCTGTTGTCAATTTTGTTCTTTAGGTATGCTTTGCTGAAGAGCATACCTAGTTAGGGACAGGCGCAGCAATGCACTACTGGTAGCTAGCTGCTGATTGGTGGCTACACATAGGTCTCTTGTCATTGACTCACCAGATGTGTTCAGCTAGCTCCCATTAGTACATTGCTGACTACTTTAAAGGGACAGTTTACTCTAAATTTTTCTGCACTTTAATTTGTTTCCAATAATCCATTTTACCTGCTGGAGTGTATTAAATTGTTAACAAATCGATCATTTTACTTTATTTCGGCATTTGAAATAGCTGATTTTGCCTGTGGTATCCCTACCTATTTTAAAAGTTTCTATACTTCAGTATAGGTTAAAGAAAACCTGTGCAAAGATAGTCCGCAGAGGAAATTACACTTCTAGTGGGAGGTAGAAGCGATAAGCAATAAAATATTAAAGTGAATGTAAAGTCACCTCTAGTGCTTAACGCAATATTGTTAATCAAATTAGGGGGACTTTAATTCATGGTTTTTCCCAATGTTATAAATGAAGCATAAATTATAACTTTTTTATGTTTGATTTCGTTCCGTGCTTTCTCCGCCTGCCATATTGTCCCTCAATATGAACATGATTGACAGCTAGTCTTGTGAATCCGCTTTTCCCCCCGTGGCGTTCAACTCCTTTTTAGATACATCATGCACTTCTTCTGCGTGTTAGAAAATGTTCTCCCTATTCTGAAGCAATGTGCGTTCACGGGACGCGCATGCTCTATGCCACACAGTTGTCAATTGAGCAATAAACCAGAATGCCGGGTTTAAACGCATGCGCATACTAAGTGTGACTGATTTTAACGCATGTGCAGAAGAAAATAGCTCCACAGGTGCGAATAAGACAGAAGTGCCGGGTGGGAGGAGGAACATCGAAATCGCCAAAAAGTTAGTTAGTAAAATATATAATTAATGCTAATGCTTTTTTTTTTAAAAAACATAGCAATTTTAATCCCTAAGTGTAAAAGAAGCGTTAGGAGGCAGCAGGGCTAACAAAATTGACATTCACTTTAATTTTTTTTTTTTTAATACAGCGATAATATAAGTAAGCACTTGTATGTACAGAAAGTGATAAACGAAGTATATCTGATTTCCCTACAAGCTCAACCCATTTTAATAGGTTGTGATTTCAAAGAACAAAACCAGCTATTTCAAATACAAAATTAAACCTAAAGGAGCAATGTCTCCTACATTTTATACTCTGCAACTGGTATAAGTCATTTGAAACACCCCTTTAAAAACAATTTTACAGTACACCGTCCCTTTAACTGTGTTTAATCCCTTTGCAGGGGATTTTATTGTTGCTCTATTACTTGCATATAACTAACACACCTAAGCATTTTCATTTGACATGTTTGCCCCTTTAAATGGACGTTCTGATGCAAAATGACCTGTTCTTATAAATTACAGCAGTGATGCCTTGTTTGCATCACTGCCCCTCGCTAACAAGCTTTGCAGTTACTAAGCAGAACAGGTTCTGCAGTGGTTTGTAGCCACAGTCACCATTCGTATCCTGCTCAAACATATGACACTTGACCTTCATGTTTGATTTCTGGACATTTGAAGTTTTTCTGAAAGGTTTTTGACACTTAAAGGAACAGCCAACACCAGAATTGTTGTTGTTTAAAAAGATAGATAATCCCTTTATTACCTATTCCCCAGTTTTGCATAACCAACACAGATATAGAAATACACTTTTTTACCTCTGTGATTACCTTGTATCTAAGCTTCTGCAGACTGCCCCCTTATTTCAGTTCTTTTGACAGACTTGCATTTTAGCCAATCAGAGTGGTCTCCATGGTAAATTCATGTGCGTGAGCTAAATGCTATCTATATGAAACACATGAACTAATGCCCTCTAGTGGTCAAAATGCATTCAGATTAGAGGCAGCCTTCAAGGTCTAAGAAATTAGCATATGAACCGGCTAGGTTTAGCTTTCAACTAAGAATACCAAGAGAACAAAGCAAAATTGGAAAGTTGTTTAAAATTACATGCCCTATTTACATCATGAGAGGTTTTTTTTGGACTTGACTGTCCCTTAATGAGTTAAAAAGCTGCAACTTCTTATACACATGCTGTATTATATTACTAAGTGCACCAGCATAGCTAGATAGGAGGCAATGATTTCGCCTTAAAGGGGCATAAAATGCATTTTTTTTTCATGATTCAGATAGAAAACACAATTTTAAACAACTTTCCAATGTATTTCTGTTATCAAATTTTCTTCGTTTTCTTGTTATCCTTTGTTGAAAAGCAGAGGTGTAAGTTCAGGAGTGTGCACGTGTCTAGAGCACTATATGGCAGCGGTTTTGAAACAATTGTATACATTCACAAGAGCACTAGATGGCTGCACTATTTCCATTCCTGTCATGTAGTGCTCCAAACATGTGCACGCTACCTATCTAGCTATCTCTTCAACAAAGAATGAAAAGAGTACAAAGCAAATCTGATAATATAAGTCAATTGGAAACTTTTTTAATAGTTGTATGCTCTATCTAAATTATGAAAACATGTGGGTTTCATGTCCCTTTAAACAGTCTGATACATGAACCAGTGTTGCAATCCTCCTAGAACACAAATCTCTGAAAGCATTTGTATCTGATGTCATTAAAATGTCTTGTAATTACAAGGTGCTTACTGTCCCTTTAAACTTTTTTTTAAAGAAACTGTAAACACCTTGTAATTACAATACATTTTTTTACATGGCTTTCCACAGACAGCAAGACTTGTCAGAGTCCTAACGTTAATTTTCATTTGTGTTTGATAAAGCCACTTAGGGACATATATGTAGCAGGGTTAACCCTGAGAAGTGAGCAGCTGCTGAGAAATCGAAAAGGGAGCAAAATAAATCCTGAAAATATATTACAAATTTGTTTAATTACTCATAACTAAAAATTTTATATAACAATCTGTGTTTACTGTCCCTTAAAAGAAGTTTTTTTTTTTTTTTTTTTTTGCTAGTTAAAGGGATACTAAACCCAATTTTTTTTCAACTTTCTAATTTACTCCTATCAATTTTTCTTTGTTCTCTTGCTATCTTTATTTAAAAAGCAGGAATGTAAAGCTTGGGATTCGGCCCATTTTAGGTCCAGCACCCTGGATAGCGCTTGCTTATTGGTAGCTACATTTAGCCACCAATAAGCAAGCATAACCCAGGTTCTGAAACAAAAATGGGACGGCTTCTAAGCTTTACATTCCTGCTTTTTAAATAAAGATGAAAAGAGAATGAAGACAAATTGATAATAGGAGTAAATTAGAAACTTGCTTAAAATTGCATGCTCTATCTGAATCATTAAATAAAAAAAATTGGGTTCAGTATCCCTTTAACAACATTGGAACAGGCCCCTTTCTTTACCTGTGACTATACTTTTCTAGTCTTATTTTATTAATTAAAATCCCCCTAAACCAAACCCCTTTGCCTTTATGCACAATCCTGGCAGGTCAATTTAGCAGGCCGTGTTGTCTGTTTACTTGTATCTTCAGAATTGTTGCAGTAAAGAGGTCACAGTCTTGCGCTGACAGTAACTCTCAGTGCGGAGATTAAATGTAACATTTTTGTGCGTTATTGCTCTGACTCATGATGTAAAAATGGAATATCTTTCCTCAAACACATCAGAGTGACTCCTCCTTTCCCACCATGCCCTGAATACAAGGTTCAAGAGAGCGATTGATTTATTCAATACGGTCTATATAGTTTGTTCACTCAAGGGACATTTTTAAAACGTATTAATAATATTATTGTATGGGGCGGAGAAATATTAGTTTTTTTTTTTTTCCTAACAAAATTAAATATTCATGATTCAGACACAGCATGTACTTTTAAGTAACCTTACAATTTATTTCTATAATCTAATCTTTTCACTTAGTATCCCTAGTTTAAAAGCATACATAGGTAGCCTCAGGACAACAATGGGGACTGATTGGTAGGTGGTGCACATACATACCTTTTTTCATTGGCTAACCCTTTGTTAAGCTAGCTCCCAGTAATGCATTGCTAGTCATTCAACAAAGTATATCAAGAGAAAGTTAAATTTTGACTTTTTGCACTTTTTAAACCCTTTCAGAGCAGCAATGTGCTACCGTGATCTAGATAACTATCTGGTAAGCCAATGGCGAGAGAGGTATATGTTTATAGCCACCAATCACCACTTAACTCCCAGTTGAGAAAGTAAGTCGGATAGCAGAATTGAAAAGTGTCTTAAAGATATAGTTTTTGCTTATTTTTAATAACATTGTGCTGATTTCCAGACTCCTAACCAAGCCCCA